>NW_028128536.1:0-101000 GCF_965231255.1 Vanellus vanellus | reverse complement strand
ACAGCTGCTGTGACACGTGGACTCTTAGAGTTCTTATTTTGATTACGTTTCTTCGACCTTAGTTACTTTTCTTAGGCCTTTAGTTAGTTTTCTTAGACCTTTAGTTACATTTCTTAGACGAATTTTCCTCTTTAGGTTATGAAGTAGAAGTTAAGATGGTTTATTCCCCCCACCTCCCTTATTTTGGAGACAGTAACTCTGGGGTTTTGGTACACAAGTTTTCCTCTTTAGCTTATGAAGGAGAAGTTAAGATGGTTTGTTCCCCCCACCTCCCTTATTTTGGAGACAGTAACTCTGGGGTTTTGGTACACAAGTTTTCCTCTTCAAGTTATGAAGTAGTGGTTAAGACAGTTTATTTCCCCACCACCACCACCCCCCACCCCCCCTTATTTTGGAGACAGTAACTCTCTTTGAAATTAGCTAACGCACCTTAAGCAAAAGCCAGAAAGGTGGGTGTGACCTCGTTAAGGGCAGAGTGAAGAAGGAACATCGTCAACTTCCATGGCTGAGCCGCACGCTCGCGCCTCGCAGCGCACGCGACCACGTTACAGACAAATGGGAAACATCTGTGGTGGTGGTTACAGTTGTGTTTGCCCACCTTACCTTCCCAAGGACAACGTGCTGAACTACCGTCTCAAAGAGAGTTTTCCTCTGTTTCTGGAATATCTACCATCTCCTTGATTCCTAAAACTGGATTTGTCACGACCACGGAAAGAAAGCGTTTACCATCTCTTGATTTCTCACCAAAGCCCCTGTCCTTTGGGCTGGTTTGGGGTTGGCTTTTTTTGCTGCCTCCAGGGAGTGATCTAATGTGAAAAGAGAAGTATTTATTTCTTTATATAATATAAATATTTATTTTAATAAAAAGAGCCTTAATGGAAGGGAACTCTCCCTGTGTCCTGGTTTGAGGTAAAAGAGAACCAATTTTGTTCAGTAACTTGGCTTCTTAGCTGGGCCTCTTCTACCAACTGAAATTAACTGCCTATTGTGCCGTCAGCGTTCACTCTCTCAGAGCGATAAGAGCAATGTTTACAGCTGATGCCCAGGCATGGGATGCAGAGAGGCTCTTGCTTATACTTATTGCTATAACCCCCACGGCCAACCAGCTTTGTTATTTGCCCCGTTGGAGGGTCGGAAGCGGAAAAGCATAGTGGGGTCCCACCTGCGGGGAGGAGCGACAGGACAGGTGACCCAAAACTGACCAACAGGGTATTCCATCCCATCTGCCTCATGCTCAGTAGAAAAGGGACCAAAGGGATCAAAGGGTTCTTCTACCTGGGGAATGTTTACTTCGCCCTTTGATAATTATGCTGATGTGACCCCATCAGAGCTGGGGCATGGCAACCTTCTGGGCTCTGAGGATAAGGACTGGTACCTTGTTAAGATCGTGATTTTGTTGTTGATGCTCCTGAATGTGGTGCAGGGGTGGTTTCTTGTGAAACATCTGTGCAGGGGGAGCTGGAGGGGACCGTGCGCTGCCGCCACTCAGACCCGCGCAGCCGCTCGGCGATCTGCAGCGGCGCGAACCGCGGCCCCGCCCGGCCCGGCCGCAGCTGCCCCCCCCGGAGCAACGGCACCACCGGCAGCCGCCTCCCCCACGGCACCGGGGCCACCGGCAGCTGCCCCCCCCCGGAGCAACGGCACCACCGGCAGCCGCCTCCCCCACGGCACCGGCGCCACCGGCAGCTGCCCCCCCCGGAGCAACGGCGCCACCGGCAGCCGCCCCCCCCACCGCCACGGCACAGGCGCCTCCGCCGCCGCCTGCACCGGCACCGGCACCCGCACCACCGGCAGCCGCCCCCCCCACCGCAACAACACCGGCCCCTCCGCCGCCCGTCCCGCCACAAGCCGCGCCCCCCCCTGCAGCGGCACAAGCCACGCCGCCGCCTCTCCCGGCACAACCTACTGCAGCCACTACAACCAGTACCAAAACTACTCCAACTCCATCAAAATCGGTACAAGCCGCCCCGGGAACCAGGAGCAGGAAGAGGAGGTCAACTCCTTCCCCTGCCCCTTACCACAAAGACCACCTCAAGTCACATAGCTTGGGGGAGAGTTCTGAACAAGATCCAGGGGAGGGTCCTTCAAGACCACAGAAGGGAAAGAGACCTTTGAAAACAGACAAAGGCCAGAGTCCTTCTAGAGCAGATGCTGGAGAGGCCCCTTCTGGGGCAGCCTCCCCACAGGAGGACTCAGATGTAGAGGGAGTTGTTCAATCCTTCTCCGTGAAAGATCTGAGAAGTATCAGGAAGGACTTTAGTCGTCATGAAGGCGAAACACTTGTCTCCTGGTTGCTCCGATGCTGGGATAGCGGGGCAGATACCCTAGACTGAGATGGCAGAGAAGCTAGGCGATTGGGAAACCTGGCCAAGGATGGAGGGATTGATAAAGAAATTGGGAGAAAGACAAGCACTCTCAGTCTCTGGAGGCGACTGGTGTCAGCCATAAAGCGCAGGTATCCCTTTAAGGACGATATCGAATGCCGTCCAAGTAAATGGACCAACATGGGAAAAGGTATGAAGTACCTGAGAGAACTGCCTGTGCGAGAGGTGATTTATAGTGATGGGCAAGCGACAGTAGACCCTGATGAAATGCCATGCAAACGATCTCTGCTCAAAAAGTTTGTACAAAGTGCACCATCAACATATTCCCACACATTGTCAACAATGGTCTGGGGAGGATCCGATACTGACACACCAACTGTAAATGAAGGGGTTAAGAAGGTACGACAGTATGAAGACAGTCTCTCTGGTCCCTTCTCTGTGGCAGCCATAGAAAAGCTGACTGTGACCACCGAGAAAATGACTGAGAAACTGACTGAGAAAATAGAGCAAATGACCCAGAGATTAGTTGAGCAAACCGATAAACTGTTTGATAAACTAACCAAGGTGGAGGAAAAACTCCATTCTTTCCCTGTACAGACTCATGTTGCAGCTGCTAAGAGGAAACGCCCTCCTACTCAAGAGAAAAACCACCCTCCGACTCAAGACAAATCAAAGCTGATGCGAGATATCCTGTGGGTTTGCCTCTGTGAATATGCAGAAGACATGAAGAAGTGGGATGGAGAACCTACCTCAGCCCTACAGGTACGGGTGCTTGAGTTGCAAAATGAAGTCGATAGAAGAAAGGATTCTTACAGGAAGAAGGTTGCTCCAACCTACGGTAGGTGATCCTACGGACCAGGTAGGAACCAATCTGATAATCGTAGGTACTACGGTCAACAGTAGAGGTGCCCTGCCTCCAGCCAGGAGGAGGAGAGGGACAACCGACTTTATTGGACTGTGTGGATTCGATGGCCTGGCACATGAGAGCCACAAAAGTATAAAGCCCTGGTGGACACTGGTGCACAGTGGTGTTGGGTTGTTTTTTGCTGTCTCCAGGGAGTTATCTAATGTGAAAAGAGAAGTATTTATTTCTTTATAGAATTTAAATATTTATTTTCATAAAAAGAGCCTTAATGGAACGAACCTCTACCTGGTAATGAGAGAGGGTGATTTATTCTTTTTTTTTTATTTAACTGAAAAAAAGTTGGATGTAGCGATGTGGATTTTCGCTCCCTCACAATCCCCCAGGAAGAGGATTGGAGCCAGGAGGAGCATCGGAGCACAGAAGCGGCGAAGCGATGGTCACACAGTGCTGCAGGGGCAATCGGGGTGTCGTTCAGTGATGAGATGAGCAAGCAGCATCCCGAAAATCCGCCCCTGGAGAGGGGTCAGTGGTGTACGGACGCTCTCTGTGTTCTGTAAACCCCCTGTGGGGAGCCCCTGCTGCCCCCTTGGCAGCGCCTGGGTGGCTGTGACTGCTGAAAGCTGGTTTGGTGCGTTGAGGTGTTAGGTGGGGTGGCAGCAGCCCCTGCCCGCCCCGGGAGGGGGGACACCACCTCTCCGGTGGCACTGGATGGGTGGGAGGGAGGGAGGGAGCACAGCTCTGGGAGGCATGGAGAAAGGCATGGGGGTGTCCCTCATCGTGGCAGCCCCCAGCAGCCCTACCCCGCCACCCGGCCACCCCAAGGACACCCAAGCCCCATCTTGGTCCTCTCCCTCTTGGGTGATGCCCTTCTACCCACCCTGGAGGTGCGCTCCTCTCCTGCAGGGGGGGACGCCCAGCACTCGCCTGGCTAGAGAAGCACCGGGGGGGTGCTTAGGGGGCATCTGAGCTTCCCAGTTACACGGGCATAATTAGGGCGCCCTTAAGAACCATTAATAACCACTTTGGCTCTGCTAACCAACTGCGGCGAGGCCCCCACCCCGCTTTAGCGCAGGCTTTGTGATGCCAACACCTCCCTGAGCCACTGGGTAAAGCGACGCCTGGCAAAAAAACACCATCACCCAAAGAAAACCCCACACCACATCCCCCACTCCCCGCCCACCCCTTCTCCCCCCATCACAGCCATGGGACAAACTCCCACCACCACCACACCCCAATCTCAGCTCGGCTGTGACGCCCCCAAGACACTGGAAAGAAAGCAACCGAGAGCAAGCTCAGGCTCCTGTGAGCTGCAGAGATTTCTCTTTGGTTTTTGATGTTGTCGTTGGGTGGGTTTTGCTTGGTTGTTTTTCACACAACACTTTGCAGTAGAGGACAAAAACGTGGTGTCGCAGCCCCCGGGGTCAGCGCCGGCACTGCCACCTCCCCCCCCCCAGCTCCTGTCCCTCCTCTTGCCCCGCAGCTGTTCCCACTTTCCTTGCTTGGTTTGGTTGGTTTTTTTTCCTTTCTACCTTTCTTTTTTAATATGTTTTCGCTTCCCCCTTTATTCTCTTTTACCCCTTTTTTCTTTTGACCTTTTTTGCTTTTTCCCCCTTTTTTTCTTTTTCTCTTTTTTCTTTTCCCACTTTTTTTTTCCTCCTTTCCCTTTTTTTTTTTCCCCCTTTTCTCTTTTTAAACATTTCTCAAGCTTTCTCCTGAAGGAACGGCCCCTGGCTCTCCGCTAGCAGAAGGAGCCTACGGAAGAGCTCTGGCACTGACATGGGCAGGAACACCCACAAGTGAGAACTGGATAGACAAAAGGCTCCTCAATGATGACACTGGGGCAGCCCGACCTTAGAAGCAGCAGAGGAGCAGAGCCACCCAGAGAACAGGAAGGGCTATTCAGGGCCTTATTGTCTGCGCGAAGTAACCATCTGCTGAGAACCGGTCTGGCGGCTCAGAGCTCAGCCACAGCAGCACTCTTGAGCCAAAGGGGAAAAGTACACCGGCAGGAAGACTGGGAGCCTTCCTCCACAACAACCCACAGATCATGACCAGAGTGGTGCCTATTCCCAGCCTACACTAATGAATACGTACGCCTTTGCATCAGAAAGGAACGCTTGCTTTACCAGCCCCTGGGCGAGTTGGGAGCCATCCCCCTTGCACCCAGCGCTGCAATAAACATGCTGCTTTGTAACTCGCCCTGAGTTGGGGAGTTTCTTTCCGCACGTCAGCACCCCTGGGATTGCTTTCCTTCTCCCGCCTCGCACTCGCTCAACATGGTTTTTTCCAACTCATTCTTTTTTATTAAAAAAATTAATAAAAAAATGCTCCAACTCTCAGTTTTACAAGGCACACAAAATCTCTAAAAGGGAAACACAAGCGTGAGGTGCTGAGGTACCAAAACCTGCCCCTGTTAGTCCAACTAAAGGGACAGCGTCGGGAGGCGACGGAGGAGGAAGGGGGAGGCTGTGGGATGGAGAGAGCCCTCCCCGTACCCCTCAGCTGCGCATCCTCGCAGCGCCGCGGGAATGGGGGGCTGTGTGTCTGGGCGGGTCTTTGGTTTGCTCCCCTGACCTGCTGGGGGTGGTGGAGGAGGTTGGAGGGGGTTGTCCGGCAGTGGGGTTACATTCATCAGGCGGTGCTGGGCGGCACAACAGGAGCATCACTTGCTGTGCTGCGAGGCCGGGGCTCCCGGAGCGTGTTTCTGCTCCTGCTGCTTCACCTGCTGGACCATTTCCCTCATCTTGCACTGTGCAATCTTGGGGAGGAGAAGGGAAAAGCAAGAGTTGGGGGTCAGGGCACTGTTTCTCCCACCACCACCCACCCCTGAGCCCCCACCGAGCATCTCGCCGCTCCCAACTTTTCACCCCGGACAAGCCCTAATTAATTTCAGGTTTCTGGGTTTTTTTAACTTGTGCTTCCTCCATCGCTCCTTGAGAGAGGCTCAATTTTTTGGGGGGGGGGCCGCCATCCCGCTCGAGTGGACAGGAGACAAGGTTATGGAAGATGAACCCAGGTGGGATGCGGGTGGCTTTGCCCGCACCGAGGAGTCCATTCACAATGTCCTCACGTCCAGCAGCATCAAAATCATGGTACCCAGCAAAGAGCTCCCCTGGCGCTGAGGGAGGCCAAGCCAGGCTGGCAGCACAGTGCTGACCACAGGGACGCTCTCAACTTGGCCCTTACTGTCCCCCACACCCACAGCCCCCACCCAGCGCACCTTGAAGTGAGCCTCGGGCGGCCCTGTGATGATGACCATGCGCTCGCTGCCCTTGGGACCTTCTGCCGGTGCAATCTGGGGAAGTATGGGGGAGAAGGAGCGTGAGTGCAGCCACCGCTTCAGCAAGACCTTCCCTCGGTGGCATGTCCCCCCACAACGCAGGGCAATCCCCCCATGCAGGAGCATCCCCTCCCACCCGAGCCGGGCTCATAACCAGGGTGCTGCAGGCCTGGCCTTCTACTAAACACAGGCGGGAGAGGTGGGCCCATGCCAACGGGTACAGGAGAGCTGGGGAGAGACTTTTTACAAGGGCATGGGGTGACAGGACGAGGCGGAGTGCCTTCAAAGTGGAAGAGGGGACATTTAGAGGAGATAACAGGAAGAAATTTTTCACTGCGAGGGTGGTGAATCACTGGCCCAGCTTGCCCAGAGAAGCTGTGGCTGCCCTAGCCCTGGAGGTGTTCAAGGCCAGGTTGGACGGGGCTTGGAGCAACTTGGGCTGGGGGGAGGTGTCCCTGAACAGGGCAGGGGAGTGGGACTCCATGATCTTCAAGGTCCCTTCCAACCTCAACCGTTCTGTGATAAGCTGGGGAGCAAAACTGCTCCCCGCACACTCCCATTCCCTGACCTCGGCAGTGCAGAGGGGAAACTGAGGCACGAAGCGCAGGACCAGCCCCGCAGCGCCTTCCTCACCTTGATGGAGGCACCCGCAAACCGCACCAGCTGCTTGATGTGCTGCCCCTTCTTCCCGATGATGGCCCCCACCGCCTGCGTCCCGATGAACACGTTCACAACCTCTTGCTCCGGAAGCTGCGGGGGCATGGAAGAGTGAGAGGGTCAGGGCACCAGCTGGACAGGGGACAAAGGAGGTGGCTGTCCCCATCCCACCATCCCATGGTAGTGGTTGCCCACTCTCCCAAGGTGCCCCAGCAAAGATCTCCTGGAGAGGGGGGACAGGCACCTAAAGGGTGCTGATGTGGGAAGGCGCTGGCTGGGGGAGCTCCGCCGAGAGCTGGCTGAGAGCTATGCCGAGGAGCTCTATGGTGGGAGAGAAAATGAGGGTCAGTGATGGCCCCAGCATGCCAGACCCTTCCCGGCCACCCCCAGACCCACGCACAGCAGCAAGATACCACCATAAGCCCGGCAGGGACACGGGGACAACCCTTCAGGCCCTCAAACCCCCCCTCACAGAGCGTGGGTGCATCTGAGCTGCATCCAGCGCCATGGGGCTGGGAGGCAGACGGGGGCTCCCAGTTACCCCCACTCCCCCCACGCTGCCACCTTGCCGCCCGTGTCCCGCATCTGCAGGGGAAAACCACGACACAACTCTCTCCTGCTCTGCATTCCAGCAAGTGCAACCGGATGCTACCTGCAAACCACCACTGCTCAGCTGGAGGACGAGCAGACCCGGCTCCCCTGCCCAGCCTGGACGCCGCTCTCGCTCCCAGCCCTGGAAAAAAAGCCTCTCCAGGACGGGGCTGCAGCAACACCCGCACATTTCCACCCCACAGGAAACAGCTCGTTAACGAGGGGCGAGCACCGCATTTCAAAGCCCCCTTAGGAGCAAGGCAGCGCCCCAAGAGCCAGCCCAACCCCCCAGCACACAGCTCAGCGCTCACCACACGCTCGCCGGCCCCCGCAGCAGCGGCTCGAGCGGGGCTGCCCGCGGCCGGCGGTCGGGCGCCGCTCCGTCACAGCCGCTCACCATGGTGGAACGCCGAACGCAGTCCGCGTCCTTCCAGTCGCACCGCAGCCATGGCGCAGCCGGGTGCAGCGAGCGCAGCTCCCCGCCAGAGGGGCGCAAAGCGCCGTGCGAGCGCGCAGGAAAGGGCTCGGTAAGCCCGGGATTGGCATTCCCTCACCCACCGAGGGCAGAGGAGGCAGGAGGGGGCGCGCGAGAGCCCGCGCCGCCGGCCGCTGTCGCTCGCCTCAGGCCTGCGGGACGCCGAAAGGCTTCTCCGCTCTCCGAGGGGCCCCTCCGCTCTCTGGGAGGCTTCTGGGGGGCCCCTCCGTCTCTGGAGGGCTTCTGGGGGGCCCCTCCGGCCTCCGTGGGGGCCTCTCCCCGAAGGCCTCTTCCCCTCCTCCGGGCACTCCCCGGCCTCCCGGCGCCCAGCTGCCAGCCGGGGCCCGGCTCGGGGCTTCCGGAGAAGGGCAAGCGCCTCCCCCAGACAGAGCAGGGCCGGGCGGGACGGCGCCGGCCCGGCCCCACCGCAGGGCAGGGGCAGAAGCGGGCCGGGCGGCCGCTAACGGCTCCCTCAGGCAGAGCACAGACGGCGGCGCGCCTGCGCGCGCGCACCCACCGCCCCGCCCCTCTCTCCCCCCTCAGCCGCCCCTCCACTAATGGCTGCGGGGGGCCCTCGGCGCCCTCCTCGCCGCCCCCGGCCCCGCCGCCGCGCAAGAGGCCGCCCCCCAGGGCAGCGAGCCGCCCCGCCGCCTCAGGGCCGCCCCCGGGCATCGCCCCGGCGCCCACTCCCCCCCCATCTCCCCGGCCAGAAGCAATGCTATCAGCAGGGGTCGGGGGCATAACAGTTCAAGAGAAATTCCTTTGTGTAAGAAAGACCAAAGAGTTCTTCAAAGGATCCGGCTGTCCTGACATTTGGGGGGGCAAAGAGAGGAAAAAACCCACCTGGGACCAACCTGTGTGCTCCATTCCCAAAGGACAAAGTGATTGAAGTGGGTGTATGCCCGAGTTGCTTTCCCACCTTTTATGTCCTGTCCTCCTTAGACTTTTCTTTGCAACTCAGTGTAGGGATTTCCGAAACGAACTTAATTTGTTGGCGATAGGAAGAAAGGTAAAATGTTGGGAAGCATTAACGGAATGAGCCAAAGAGGCCTAATGTGCTGCAGCGGGATCATTAGCTCTCTGCGAGCGGTCGTTGGCTGGGAGAGGTTGGGGGGTGTTGAGGAGGGCTGCAGTTAGGTGTATGTGCCTGAGATGATCCCAGGGGCGCTTGGAGGGGGAGACCTTTGGGATAGGAAAAGTAACTTGGGAAGTTTGGGCCCTGTGAAGGGAAGTCAGCCTGCTGGGAGCTTCCCTAGGGTTGCAAAACACTGTTGTGTGTGTTCTTTCCTCAGCGTTTGCATAGTTGTGGATGATGATGATGACGAGACTCCGCCGAAAAAGCAAAAATCAGGTATCGCACATTACACAAGTACTGAATATGCCCGATTTTTCTGAGGTTTCGTGTCCCTTGGAAAAGTCTGGCTTTTGTGCTCTGGCATTGTTCCTGAAACGGTGGCTTTTCAAGCTGTTGGCTTCTTGCCTTGTGGCTCTCTATGCCTATAGCCAATGGCTTGAGGGTGTCCGGTAGGGCTTAGCCCTATAGATGACGGACGTTCTCTGCGGTGACTGTGGCAGGGCCCAATACTTTTACTGCCAGCAGGAGATAGCCCAGGTCTCTGGCGCTGAGCCCGCGCCTGTCAGCAGAAAGAGTATCTTAAATCCAAGCTGTGTGCTCCCTCCTGTCTGTATTCGCAATGTACCTCTGTTGGTTTTCTAGCCTGTTCTTATACGGCCTGTCTTTGTTTTTTAGATTATTCCATCTCTGAGCAGAAAGAGAAAGTTGACGTTTCTGCAGTGCTGCAGTTGCCGACCAAGGCAACCAAACGCCCGGCGGCTTCCGTCAGCGAAGATGCTGCCGGCACAGAGTCTGCGGAAGAGGTTAGCGAGGGCTTTGAAATGTTAGGGTCTGTGCAAGGTGCGAGAGCAAGCGGCTCTCCCTACTGCATCTTGAGGTTGAGCCTGCTCTGAGCCTGTACAGCAGTAGGTGGTTCTTTTGCATTTCTAGCAGGCAGCTCTAATGTGGGCTGGGTTTGCCTTACTCAAGCCTGCGTCCTCTGCTCCGGCACTGGCAGCTGCGGGAGGAGCAAACTGTTTGTTGTCTTCCAGATACTTGAGAATGGTTCAAGTTTATAGTTTTAGTGTGTTTGCAAACTGTTATTCTCTTTCTCAAGCTTGTGGTTAAGGAATCAATATACACTACCTGACAAGAAAAACTGCATACTTGCTCTGGATAAACCGCTTTCTGCTCATTATCCACCAGTCCAGGAGAGCGTTCCTGTAGGACTTTGGCTCTGTAAAAATGAGCCACCTTGACTGCCTAGTTTGGTTCAAAGGTGTAGTGCAGTTTTTCTTATTGCCCCATGGGATTAGAGGGCTAAGAGACTGTCGGGCTCTAGTTCTTCGTTCCTGAGAGAGTCGTTAACTCTTATTTGTACAAAATATATTTCTCAAGGGCCGAACTATCACCCTTTGGAATGTTTAGAAGCCGACTGAGTGATAACTCAGTGACAAGACTGTATTCTTTTAATTGCTGCACATATGAGAGCCTGTATTCAAAATTTAAAGCGTACCTGTCAAAGGTCCTGCCAAGATTTGCCGCCTTCTGCAATCTGAACCAGCAAGTCATGGTCCCCAAGTCATAGTAGAGCTGACTAAGCCTCAGGAAGTGTGTTTGCTGGGATTCACATTCAGGTTACACTCACGCTGGTGCTTTTTTGTTGTTTTCTTTTAAGCCTGGGTCCACTTCTTTAGAGCCTTCCACTAAAAGACCACGATTTTCGTCACTCGAGGTAGCCGTGCTGCAAATTGGTAAGGCTGACATCAAGTTATACGACTTGTTTCATTTTCACCCTACCTTGTGTACTGTCCAAGTCTACCCCTAGGGTTCTGTAGGGATTATGGCAGGCACGGGACGAGGCAGCATCTGGGAATACTTGAGCGTGACCTCTGTTTCTTACCCGCATCCTTGCATTGCTTCTGGAGTGGAGCCAGGCGTCGATCTGGTCGTCTCGGTACCAGAGCTGCCTTGGATGCAGTCCTTCCGTTCTGATAGGTCCACTGTTAGCTTGCCAGAAGCAAATTGTTTTCAATGGTCCTTTTAGGTAGTAGATCCTGAGGAGCCTTTTGTATTTCAGGTTTCGGCTGGCAATACCTTGTGCGCGCAACTTGCTGCAGTTGCCGGTGTGAAAACCTGAAAATGTCCTAAAGTGACATAACACAAATCATATGATGATGTGAGAGAGAAAATGACAATTTATCTTTGGTGAAGCTCGTTACTGTAAACTCATAAACCTCTTCAGTTTCCTTTTATACTTACCGATGCCTTACGCTCTTCTCTCGTAGGTCAAATGCCGTGTGGGACCCATGCTCGCTTGACTAAGGAACCACTCTCTCGTCCTGACAAGACAATTCCCCGTCTGAGGTAAAAATCCTTCCGTTTTCTTTGACTTCTTCCCCGAAAGGTTTACTGCCTATGGTAAGGGAGGTCGTCAGCTGCTTCCCCCCCGAAGAACCAATATTAAACTTTTTCTTTAAATCCAGCTACTTAATTGACACAGGAGATTAGCTAGAGATTAAAGGTCTGCGGTAAGAGGAAGCGTTGAACTTGGGAGGAGGCTGAGGACACAATCAACAGCGTATCTTCAAGGCAGTTGTTGTGATTTTCACTTTTACTTCTCTCTACTTCCCCATTAGCCAGTTGAAGACAGCAGGTCTTCATCTGAAAGTCATAAACATCTCGTGTCTGTCTCCATCGTCATCGGTGTACGTGCTTGACAAAGCAGGTGGTGGTGGAGGTGCACATTGGAATGTTCTCTTGATACCGTTTCTTTTGCCGTTGATGTTTTGAGCACAAGCCGGAAGGGCAAACAGAGCATCAAAGCTGCTCCAGACAGCTTCTTACCACTGAGGCCACCAGTTAAGGAGTGCGCTGCGCCAGAATCCGCCACTGCAGATGAAAATCCATACCATGAAAATGATACAGAAGAGAGTTTCTCATGTAATTTTGGGTGCGCTGAGTTTAAGCGCACTGCATTTGAGAGCAGGTCAAGACTCTGCTGTCGGCGTCTCATCTGCCAGTCGTTGCTTATTGTGGTTTGGCTCATATTTTGGAGCAGATCTGGAGCCTGAGAAAGAGATTCCTTTCAGAGGAAGCTAAACCAGAGAAGTTCCTGGGGAAGGTGTCTAATGCACTCCAACCGCTACTGAGCATATAGTCCCTGAGGTCAGAGCAGGGCAGGTCTGAAGTAAAATGTCCCAGCAGTATGGATGTTGTGGACATTGCCATTCTCAGCGTCAGCATAACCTTTAACAAATAGATTGAGCAGAATTGGTCAGGGCTGGTTGAAATGAACGCTGTCTTGTCCCACAGAGTAAAGTGGCCTCCTCAGGTTAATGCAGATATTTGTCGGATGTGCAAAGAATATTTTGTTCTTCTTAAAGAAAAACCCCAAAAGCCAGCGTGAATTGGTACGCACTGATAACAATTGCCCCCCGTATAAAAATTGTGATTCTCCTCTGTTGTTTGTTTCCTGCCCCAAAGTGTTCAAGCCTCCTCCAAGGAACCAGTGGCGACTGTGAGTCACCGGGAAGAACCAAAATACGGAGGAGACGTCTATCCACGTGCAACACTCAGGACCGGTGAGTATCCCCATGATTCCAATCCGTTCCACTTTGTAGGTAGACGTCAAATCCGAATAGGGCATTTCTTACACACTCGCAGATGACGTTCCGAGTTCAAAGTGCTTGCCAGAATTCGAACTTCCTGACCATACCGTCATCCTTCAAAGTTTTTCCTTTTTTTTTATTTATCACTCAGAAATGGAGAGCTGTGTACATCTGATGGTGATTGAAAGTCGACTTCTTGTTTTCTTACTACTGCTTTTCTGTGCAGGTGTCGAATGTATAGATGTTTGCTGCCCGCAGCGGTCGCAGAGAGGTGATACGATCAGGTAGAGTCTCTTCTAATGATGCTTCTTGTTCCTTTTGGCTCTGCGCGTGTATCTCTTTCAGCCGCTGGTAGAGTCTCGAAGATGACCAACGGTCTTTGATCGTCTCAGTGCTGTGAAAGAGAAGCAGCTAGCTTGCGGCTCCGGAATTGCTTGCAAGCCAGTTGCATCTCCAACACAAGCGAGAGCCGTGCTGCGTGACAAAGAGGGTTGTGCTGGTGTGGTGTTTGCTGTGGGAAGAAAGCCAGTAAGGGTGCGAGTGGTGGCCGTCCCAAGTTGTCCTTGGATGTGCAGAATCCGTTTTTGTTTGTGAGTCGTTCTGCCGAGCCATCAATGAGCTGACATTTCACTTCTTTCACTTGGAAACCCGCATCCTAAGCAGAAGGATTAGAGAGCTTGTAAAGCCTGGTGGGACTTGAGGCAGTTTTGGGGACTTTGTAAGTCCCAAAGGATGCCTGGGGTTTGCCTAGGAGGGGGAAAAAGGCAGCGTGCAGTTGGGTTTGAGAGGCCAGCGGCCTCATTGGTATTGGCTGTCTGAGCTGGCAGGACTGTGAGTTGCGACGGCTTTGCGGTCTTTATGGAAACAGGTTTTTGGGGGCAGTAGGTGCAGCTACAGGGAGAGATTTTGTACGGCGGTAAGATGCACGCATCTTTCTGCAGTGACCTGCCCTTACATGAGAGAGGAGAAAGCGTAGATGGGAGCAGAGGGAGGTTCAGTTGCAGCAGTCCTGTTTTGTAGCTAATTCTGTCCCTATTCTTCTCCCCGCTTTAAAAACTAGTGCTGTATTTAGCCTTGCAAAAGCCTTTCTTGTCCAGAGGGTGAATTCTTGAGAATTCCATGGGACAGGACGGATATAGAGCTCGCTTCTCTCTCTCCCTCTCCTGGCAGGTACTGCACACCAGAAGAAAACTCTGCGGAAGAGGAAGGAGCAGTGAAAGAAACCATCGCAGGGGTAAGCTTGTGTTATTCCCAAGGAAAATAGAGCTCTTTGTGATGAGAAACTTCAGCACTCTTCACATGACTTCCTCAACAATATCTGTATTTGCCCAGGTTGTTTTTCCCCGGGAAAGCGGGAGCGTTATTTGATGAGTAGCGCTATCGCCAAGTGTTTTCCGCTGCCGTTAATTTTGTTTCTGGACTATTAGGAGCACACTACACTATACGGTTTTGATTCTTCCCCTTTCACGTGTTGGGTATAGCCTCAAAATCTTTAGCGCACAGACTTGGTTGACCTGCAAAGCTGGACTGGGGTGTCTTTAGTCTTATCTTGTTTGCTGGGATAGGAAGTACGTCTCTTTGACTTTCACCTCTGGTCAGGGTTGAGGTCAAAAATAAAATTTTAGTCATGGTAATCAGAAATAGTAGTCTCAATCTCAACTTGATACCTACACGTGGAGGCTTTGCTGGGGTTCTTAACGCTAGCCCAAGGCAAAGGAGCTTTCTGCCTCTCTTGCCTCCGAGTGCAGCACTCCATGGGTGCACAGTTGGAATGCAGTCGTCAAGAAGAAGTAACTTTGGAGTTTGCTGGTTGCATGGGTGTACAAAAACCCTTCCAGTTTTCTATATAAGCAAGATTTTCTGTCCTGTCCCCAAGGAAACAAATCTGTGCTTGATTGCTAGCTTAACGTCCGTTTGTCTAACAGAGGCAGCGTGGCACAGAAATCTTAGAAGATGCCTTATTCCGAGGACACCCTACACCTGTTCCGTCCAAAAAGTCAGCCAGCCTCGATGTGGAGGAAAAGAAAGTGCCAAGATTGGGAAAAACAGCGGAACGCTTTCCTCCGCTCACAGAGGTACCGTAGGCGACAGTCTGTGAGACAAAAGAGAAGGTTGTGGCAGAGCTGCAAGGAAGTCCTCTTCTTCTCGGTGGTTCTTAAGGCGCTTTGAAATCTGAAGAACTTGCATTGAACCTGTTAGCGAGTGGCTGTGGTTGTGGCTTCACAGTGCGAGGGTCAGCACTAAAGCTGCTTTGAAGGATTTTGTGTGCTCCCCGCGCTCCTTCAGTTGTGCTGCCCTAAGGGTTTGTGGGCCTTCTGTTAGCGGGACGGCTGCCTCAGTTTCCCCCTTTGCCGTTCCCTTTGAAGTCCCCCACCTTCACGTTCTTTCAGGCTCCTGACTTAGCTGCCTCGGTACGGAGGATGCCCGCTGGGGTTGGCTTAAACCTGGGTATTGCGAGGGCCGCAGCAGCACCTGGGAAAGGGGGTTGCCAGAGTTGTGTTCCATTTTCAGCTGCTTGAGCGTGTTTGCTAAGTTGACGGGTTTTATCCCCACGTCCTTGGTGAAAAGAAACGGCAGCAAGCCTGGGCTGTGAAGTTCAAAGTTAGGATGCTGAAACCAACCAAGCAAGGCAAAAGCGCTATCGCTCACTGAGGCAAGAAACCGTCGAAGGCAGTTGCTCTGTCACCTGAGCTGAATTTACAGGCCGTGTTTCAGTGGAAAGCTGCCCCCAGGTCAGCGTGCTCCATGCTCTGTTTCACAAGTCCTTCCCCATTGAATTGTTCCTTTCAGGCCATGGAGAGAGAGGTCAGTGCCGCATTTGGCAGAGGTGAGCCAGATGAGATCATGAGCAGTGCCTTCAAACTAAAGGTCACTCGCGAAGACATCCGCACGCTCAGGAACCTTTGCTGGCTAAACGATGAGGTAAAACCAGCTGCAGCACAGGGCTAGTCTCACTCAGCCTTTATTGAAAAATACCCCTCCGCCCTGTACAGAAGTCGCGTCAACGTTCTTTGACGACCTCCGCTGCAGAGCCTAGAAATCTCTGTACACTTCTTATTTGAGGTGTTGAAGGGTCGAGCGTTTCGGGAAGTTCCGTTACTTCTTGTATGACGCAGCTTCCAGGAGTTCGTCCGGGTTATTGGCGTGGGTGGCAGGTGTTTTGATCAAACTGCCGATGTAGCCCCGTGTGAAATCCTGGGAACAAAAGCCTCCAGCTGAGGCTGGAGTTCTCTGCGCTGCGTGCTTAAGGGTGGCCAGAAAAGACATGGTGCTGTATTTTTCATTGGGGAAGGCAGCGTCTTATTTTGACACCTCACGTTTCCTCTTTATGGTGCAGGTCGTTAATTTCTACATGAGTCTGGTGATGGAAAGAGGGAAGAAGGAAGGCTATCCAGCAGTCCACGCGTTTAGTACTTTCTTTTATCCGAAACTAACATCTGGGGGCTACGAGTCGGTCAGAAGGTGGACCAAGAGTGTCAATGTCTTTAAGCAGGACATCCTCTTCGTGCCTGTGAACTCGCGAGCACACTGGACACTAGCCGTGAGTCCCACGGGCTTTTTCTTTAGAATTGGACGGGGAGCAAAAACTGGCAAGAGAAGTCATGTAGGTGTTGGGGGGTGTGCGGCACAAGGTTGTGCTTTGCCTAACGGTCACCTTTTAATAACAGGTCATAGATCTGAGGAAGAACACCATCACGTACTTGGACTCGCTTGGGCAGAAAGGGGACAAGATTTGTCAGACTTTGCTGTAAGTAACCGCTCCGTCACTGCTTTTCTGGTGTGAATGAGGAGAGGGGTTTTAGATTTAGTCCCTGTAAGGCGACTGCCAGTTTTCACGTGGCTTGTAGATAACCAAGCAGGAATCTTGGAGTTGCTTGCTGCGACTTGTCTGGCATCGACTGCTTATCTGCTGTCACAGCGTCCCCTGCACCCAGGGTCTGGGGTGCCTGGATTCTGCCACCTTCCCGTGAGAGGCACAGCCAAATACGCCATAGCCCCGTGGCACACGTGTGCCGACTTTGTTAGTTCTTGACCATTAGCTCACAGCCTCTCCCCGTGTTTGTAAGTTTCAGATTGGGATTTTTCCTCAAAATCAGCCTTAAATCAGCTGCAGTGAGGATCCTCTGACATTTTACCGTCCTGCCGTCCGTCTTCCTGTGATCCTTCAGCCGCTTTATTTTGTTGTTGGCCTAAATTACAGAGATGAAAAGGGATTTTTTTTTTCCCTTTTGTTTTAACCAGCCAATACCTGCAAAAAGAAAGCTGGGAAAAAAGACAGCTGGAGCTGGATGTTTCAGAGTGGACTCTTCACAGCATGGAGCCACGTGTACGTGAGCACCCCTTGGGTTTGAAATGGGAACTGTAAGTGCTGCTTTGGGGCCCAGATCCTGGCCCGTGGCAAAGAAAGGGTTGAGCTGATGTTTCTCGAGGAGTTGATAGTAAAAAGCAGTCCCTAAAGACCGGATTTAAGAAAGGTCACTTAAGAAAGAGGCGGTGTGAACCTTGAGACACCTCGCAGGGGGGAGGGCTGCTGCGCCTTCTGGGCCTGCCAAAAATTTGGATCGTAGTGTCCGAGTCCGGGAGGCAGAGGGGAGGGATGGTGAGCAGTGAACTGGGTCTGTTCCTCGTGGGCGGGAGTGGGTATCGGGGATTAGGCAAGTAGGGTCAGGAGTGTGCGGTGAGCGCAGTGTCGGTGTGGGTAATGTGCGCTGCTTCCAAGTTGCTTTTCTTTTGAGACAGAGGGAAATCCTCCATCTTCTTTGCATTCCTTAGGAGATCCCTCAGCAGCTGAATGGAAGCGACTGCGGCGTCTTTATGTGTAAATACGCAGATTACATCGCCAGAGAGAAACCATTCAACTTTAGCCAGGTGAGTGAAGGTCATAAACCCCTCCAAGCCCCTCTCGCCCAGGGACAGGAGCCAGGGAGGTTAGGCAGCAGCTCTTCATTGTGTCCGGGGCAGGGGCTGAGGTTTCGTACCCCGTTTCGGTGCGTAGTTGCTGGGATCAGAACTTCCAAGTGGCCTGGGCAGGGCAGAGCTGTGGTTCTCCATCCCCGCCTTTGGGAGCTGCTGCCGGTGAGATTCCTCTTGGGCAAGATACTGCCGCCAGCGGGTTTGGCATATCTGGGCTCGGTATCTTTTGGAGAAATGGCTTCTACCCTTTGACCAGTCAAGACACCGCTTCTTTTTATTGATTTCGTTTTAGACGGGTCTTTTATTAGCGTGCTTGTAAGCTGTCGCGCGGTCAAGTCAATCTGGTTTTGTCGGGTTGTCGTGTCACCCTCTTAGGAACCGCGTGGGGTGTTATACCCAAACGGTTGACAGTTCCTAAAGGGAACTTCCTATTAAGGACTCCGCTGGGCGTTTATGCGTGTTTGCCGCCTCTTTCTACCGTGACGTCATTATTTAATTTCTCTTTTCTTTCTCTTCTCTTTTCAGACTCACATGCCATACTTCCGGAAGAAGATGGTGTGGGAGATAATCCACCAACAGCTGCTGTGACACGTGGACTCTTAGAGTTCTTATTTTGATTACGTTTCTTCGACCTTAGTTACTTTTCTTAGGCCTTTAGTTAGTTTTCTTAGACCTTTAGTTACATTTCTTAGACGAATTTTCCTCTTTAGGTTATGAAGTAGAAGTTAAGATGGTTTATTCCCCCCACCTCCCTTATTTTGGAGACAGTAACTCTGGGGTTTTGGTACACAAGTTTTCCTCTTTAGCTTATGAAGGAGAAGTTAAGATGGTTTATTCCCCCCACCTCCCTTATTTTGGAGACAGTAACTCTGGGGTTTTGGTACACAAGTTTTCCTCTTCAAGTTATGAAGTAGTGGTTAAGACAGTTTATTTCCCCACCACCACCCCCCACCCCCCCTTATTTTGGAGACAGTAACTCTCTTTGAAATTAGCTAACGCACCTTAAGCAAAAGCCAGAAAGGTGGGTGTGACCTCGTTAAGGGCAGAGTGAAGAAGGAACATCGTCAACTTCCATGGCTGAGCCGCACGCTCGCGCCTCGCAGCGCACGCGACCACGTTACAGACAAATGGGAAACATCTGTGGTGGTGGTTACAGTTGTGTTTGCCCACCTTACCTTCCCAAGGACAACGTGCTGAACTACCGTCTCAAAGAGAGTTTTCCTCTGTTTTTGGAATATCTACCATCTCCTTGATTCCTAAAACTGGATTTGTCACGACCACGGAAAGAAAGCGTTTACCATCTCTTGATTTCTCACCAAAGCCCCTGTCCTTTGGGCTGGTTTGGGGTTGGCTTTTTTTGCTGCCTCCAGGGAGTGATCTAATGTGAAAAGAGAAGTATTTATTTCTTTATATAATATAAATATTTATTTTAATAAAAAGAGCCTTAATGGAAGGGAACTCTCCCTGTGTCCTGGTTTGAGGTAAAAGAGAACCAATTTTGTTCAGTAACTTGGCTTCTTAGCTGGGCCTCTTCTACCAACTGAAATTAACTGCCTATTGTGCCGTCAGCGTTCACTCTCTCAGAGCGATAAGAGCAATGTTTACAGCTGATGCCCAGGCATGGGATGCAGAGAGGCTCTTGCTTATACTTATTGCTATAACCCCCACGGCCAACCAGCTTTGTTATTTGCCCCGTTGGAGGGTCGGAAGTGGAAAAGCATAGTGGGGTCCCACCTGCGGGGAGGAGCGACAGGACAGGTGACCCAAAACTGACCAACAGGGTATTCCATCCCATCTGCCTCATGCTCAGTAGAAAAGGGACCAAAGGGATCAAAGGGTTCTTCTACCTGGGGAATGTTTACTTCGCCCTTTGATAATTATGCTGATGTGACCCCATCAGAGCTGGGGCATGGCAACCTTCTGGGCTCTGAGGATAAGGACTGGTACCTTGTTAAGATCGTGATTTTGTTGTTGATGCTCCTGAATGTGGTGCAGGGGTGGTTTCTTGTGAAACATCTGTGCAGGGGGAGCTGGAGGGGACCGTGCGCTGCCGCCACTCAGACCCGCGCAGCCGCTCGGCGATCTGCAGCGGCGCGAACCGCGGCCCCGCCCGGCCCGGCCGCAGCTGCCCCCCCCGGAGCAACGGCACCACCGGCAGCCGCCTCCCCCACGGCACCGGGGCCACCGGCAGCTGCCCCCCCCCGGAGCAACGGCACCACCGGCAGCCGCCTCCCCCACGGCACCGGCGCCACCGGCAGCTGCCCCCCCCCGGAGCAACGGCACCACCGGCAGCCGCCTCCTCCACGGCACCGGCGCCACCGGCAGCCGCCCCCCCCACCGCCACGGCACAGGCGCCTCCGCCGCCGCCTGCACCGGCACCGGCACCCGCACCACCGGCAGCCGCCCCCCCCACCGCAACAACACCGGCCCCTCCGCCGCCCGTCCCGGCACAAGCCGCGCCCCCCCCTGCAGCGGCACAAGCCACGCCGCCGCCTCTCCCGGCACAACCTACTGCAGCCACTACAACCAGTACCAAAACTACTCCAACTCCATCAAAATCGGTACAAGCCGCCCCGGTAACCAGGAGCAGGAAGAGGAGGTCAACTCCTTCCCCTGCCCCTTACCACAAAGACCACCTCAAGTCACATAGCTTGGGGGAGAGTTCTGAACAAGATCCAGGGGAGGGTCCTTCAAGACCACAGAAGGGAAAGAGACCTTTGAAAACAGACAAAGGCCAGAGTCCTTCTAGAGCAGATGCTGGAGAGGCCCCTTCTGGGGCAGCCTCACCACAGGAGGACTCAGATGTAGAGGGAGTTGTTCAATCCTTCTCCGTGAAAGATCTGAGAAGTATCAGGAAGGACTTTAGTCGTCATGAAGGCGAAACACTTGTCTCCTGGTTGCTCCGATGCTGGGATAGCGGGGCAGATACCCTAGACTGAGATGGCAGAGAAGCTAGGCAATTGGGAAACCTGGCCAAGGATGGAGGGATTGATAAAGAAATTGGGAGAAAGACAAGCACTCTCAGTCTCTGGAGGCGACTGGTGTCAGCCATAAAGCGCAGGTATCCCTTCAAGGACGATATCGAATGCCGTCCAAGTAAATGGACCAACATGGGAAAAGGTATGAAGTACCTGAGAGAACTGCCTGTGCGAGAGGTGATTTATAGTGATGGGCAAGCGACAGTAGACCCTGATGAAATGCCATGCAAACGATCTCTGCTCAAAAAGTTTGTACAAAGTGCACCATCAACATATTCCCACACATTGTCAACAATGGTCTGGGGAGGATCCGATACTGACACACCAACTGTAAATGAAGGGGTTAAGAAGGTACGACAGTATGAAGACAGTCTCTCTGGTCCCTTCTCTGTGGCAGCCATAGAAAAGCTGACTGTGACCACCGAGAAAATGACTGAGAAACTGACTGAGAAAATAGAGCAAATGACCCAGAGATTAGTTGAGCAAACCGATAAACTGTTTGATAAACTAACCAAGGTGGAGGAAAAACTCCATTCTTTCCCTGTACAGACTCATGTTGCAGCTGCTAAGAGGAAACGCCCTCCTACTCAAGAGAAAAACCACCCTCCGACTCAAGACAAATCAAAGCTGATGCGAGATATCCTGTGGGTTTGCCTCTGTGAATATGCAGAAGACATGAAGAAGTGGGATGGAGAACCTACCTCAGCCCTACAGGTACGGGTGCTTGAGTTGCAAAATGAAGTCGATAGAAGAAAGGATTCTTACAGGAAGAAGGTTGCTCCAACCTACGGTAGGTGATCCTACGGACCAGGTAGGAACCAATCTGATAATCGTAGGTACTACGGTCAACAGTAGAGGTGCCCTGCCTCCAGCCAGGAGGAGGAGAGGGACAACCGACTTTATTGGACTGTGTGGATTCGATGGCCTGGCACATGAGAGCCACAAAAGTATAAAGCCCTGGTGGACACTGGTGCACAGTGGTGTTGGGTTGTTTTTTGCTGTCTCCAGGGAGTTATCTAATGTGAAAAGAGAAGTATTTATTTCTTTATAGAATTTAAATATTTATTTTCATAAAAAGAGCCTTAATGGAACGAACCTCTACCTGGTAATGAGAGAGGGTGATTTATTCTTTTTTTTTTATTTAACTGAAAAAAAGTTGGATGTAGCGATGTGGATTTTCGCTCCCTCACAATCCCCCAGGAAGAGGATTGGAGCCAGGAGGAGCATCGGAGCACAGAAGCGGCGAAGCGATGGTCACACAGTGCTGCAGGGGCAATCGGGGTGTCGTTCAGTGATGAGATGAGCAAGCAGCATCCCGAAAATCCGCCCCTGGAGAGGGGTCAGCGGTGTACGGACGCTCTCTGTGTTCTGTAAACCCCCTGTGGGGAGCCCCTGCTGCCCCCTTGGCAGCGCCCGGGTGGCTGTGACTGCTGAAAGCTGGTTTGGTGCGTTGAGGTGTTAGGTGGGGTGGCAGCAGCCCCTGCCCGCCCCGGGAGGGGGGACACCACCTCTCCGGTGGCACTGGATGGGTGGGAGGGAGGGAGGGAGCACAGCTCTGGGAGCCATGGAGAAAGGCATGGGGGTGTCCCTCATCGTGGCAGCCCCCAGCAGCCCTACCCCGCCACCCGGCCACCCCAAGGACACCCAAGCCCCATCTTGGTCCTCTCCCTCTTGGGTGATGCCCTTCTACCCACCCTGGAGGTGCGCTCCTCTCCTGCAGGGGGGGACGCCCAGCACTCGCCTGGCTAGAGAAGCACCGGGGGGGTGCTTAGGGGGCATCTGAGCTTCCCAGTTACACGGGCATAATTAGGGCGCCCTTAAGAACCATTAATAACCACTTTGGCTCTGCTAACCAACTGCGGCGAGGCCCCCACCCCGCTTTAGCGCAGGCTTTGTGATGCCAACACCTCCCTGAGCCACTGGGTAAAGCGACGCCTGGCAAAAAAACACCATCACCCAAAGAAAACCCCACACCACATCCCCCACTCCCCGCCCACCCCTTCTCCCCCCATCACAGCCATGGGACAAACTCCCACCACCACCACACCCCAATCTCAGCTCGGCTGTGACGCCCCCAAGACACTGGAAAGAAAGCAACCGAGAGCAAGCTCAGGCTCCTGTGAGCTGCAGAGATTTCTCTTTGGTTTTTGATGTTGTCGTTGGGTGGGTTTTGCTTGGTTGTTTTTCACACAACACTTTGCAGTAGAGGACAAAAACGTGGTGTCGCAGCCCCCGGGGTCAGCGCCGGCACTGCCACCTCCCCCCCCCCAGCTCCTGTCCCTCCTCTTGCCCCGCAGCTGTTCCCACTTTCCTTGCTTGGTTTGGTTGGTTTTTTTTCCTTTCTACCTTTCTTTTTTAATATGTTTTCGCTTCCCCCTTTATTCTCTTTTACCCCTTTTTTCTTTTGACCTTTTTTGCTTTTTCCCCCTTTTTTTCTTTTTCTCTTTTTTCTTTTCCCACTTTTTTTTTCCTCCTTTCCCTTTTTTTTTTTCCCCCTTTTCTCTTTTTAAACATTTCTCAAGCTTTCTCCTGAAGGAACGGCCCCTGGCTCTCCGCTAGCAGAAGGAGCCTACGGAAGAGCTCTGGCACTGACATGGGCAGGAACACCCACAAGTGAGAACTGGATAGACAAAAGGCTCCTCAATGATGACACTGGGGCAGCCCGACCTTAGAAGCAGCAGAGGAGCAGAGCCACCCAGAGCCATCCAGAGAACAGGAAGGGCTATTCAGGGCCTTATTGTCTGCGCGAAGTAACCATCTGCTGAGAACCGGTCTGGCGGCTCAGAGCTCAGCCACAGCAGCACTCTTGAGCCAAAGGGGAAAAGTACACCGGCAGGAAGACTGGGAGCCTTCCTCCACAACAACCCACAGATCATGACCAGAGTGGTGCCTATTCCCAGCCTACACTAATGAATACGTACGCCTTTGCATCAGAAAGGAACGCTTGCTTTACCAGCCCCTGGGCGAGTTGGGAGCCATCCCCCTTGCACCCAGCGCTGCAATAAACATGCTGCTTTGTAACTCGCCCTGAGTTGGGGAGTTTCTTTCCGCACGTCAGCACCCCTGGGATTGCTTTCCTTCTCCCGCCTCGCACTCGCTCAACATGGTTTTTTCCAACTCATTCTTTTTTATTAAAAAAATTAATAAAAAAATGCTCCAACTCTCAGTTTTACAAGGCACACAAAATCTCTAAAAGGGAAACACAAGCGTGAGGTGCTGAGGTACCCAAACCTGCCCCTGTTAGTCCAACTAAAGGGACAGCGTCGGGAGGCGACGGAGGAGGAAGGGGGAGGCTGTGGGATGGAGAGAGCCCTCCCCGTACCCCTCAGCTGCGCATCCTCGCAGCGCCGCGGGAATGGGGGGCTGTGTGTCTGGGCGGGTCTTTGGTTTGCTCCCCTGACCTGCTGGGGGTGGTGGAGGAGGTTGGAGGGGGTTGTCCGGCAGTGGGGTTACATTCATCAGGCGGTGCTGGGCGGCACAACAGGAGCATCACTTGCTGTGCTGCGAGGCCGGGGCTCCCGGAGCGTGTTTCTGCTCCTGCTGCTTCACCTGCTGGACCATTTCCCTCATCTTGCACTGTGCAATCTTGGGGAGGAGAAGGGAAAAGCAAGAGTTGGGGGTCAGGGCACTGTTTCTCCCACCACCACCCACCCCTGAGCCCCCACCGAGCATCTCGCCGCTCCCAACTTTTCACCCCGGACAAGCCCTAATTAATTTCAGGTTTCTGGGTTTTTTTAACTTGTGCTTCCTCCATCGCTCCTTGAGAGAGGCTCAATTTTTTGGGGGGGGGGCCGCCATCCCGCTCGAGTGGACAGGAGACAAGGTTATGGAAGATGAACCCAGGTGGGATGCGGGTGGCTTTGCCCGCACCGAGGAGTCCATTCACAATGTCCTCACGTCCAGCAGCATCAAAATCATGGTACCCAGCAAAGAGCTCCCCTGGCGCTGAGGGAGGCCAAGCCAGGCTGGCAGCACAGTGCTGACCACAGGGACGCTCTCAACTTGGCCCTTACTGTCCCCCACACCCACAGCCCCCACCCAGCGCACCTTGAACTGAGCCTCGGGCGGCCCTGTGATGATGACCATGCGCTCGCTGCCCTTGGGACCTTCTGCCGGTGCAATCTGGGGAAGTATGGGGGAGAAGGAGCGTGAGTGCAGCCACCGCTTCAGCAAGACCTTCCCTCGGTGGCATGTCCCCCCACAACGCAGGGCAATCCCCCCATGCAGGAGCATCCCCTCCCACCCGAGCCGGGCTCATAACCAGGGTGCTGCAGGCCTGGCCTTCTACTAAACACAGGCGGGAGAGGTGGGCCCATGCCAACGGGTACAGGAGAGCTGGGGAGAGACTTTTTACAAGGGCATGGGGTGACAGGACGAGGCGGAGTGCCTTCAAAGTGGAAGAGGGGAGATTTAGAGGAGATAACAGGAAGAAATTTTTCACTGCGAGGGTGGTGAATCACTGGCCCAGCTTGCCCAGAGAAGCTGTGGCTGCCCTAGCCCTGGAGGTGTTCAAGGCCAGGTTGGACGGGGCTTGGAGCAACTTGGGCTGGGGGGAGGTGTCCCTGAACAGGGCAGGGGGGTGGGACTCCATGATCTTCAAGGTCCCTTCCAACCTCAACCGTTCTGTGATAAGCTGGGGAGCAAAACTGCTCCCCGCACACTCCCATTCCCTGACCTCGGCAGTGCAGAGGGGAAACTGAGGCACGAAGCGCAGGACCAGCCCCGCAGCGCCTTCCTCACCTTGATGGAGGCACCCGCAAACCGCACCAGCTGCTTGATGTGCTGCCCCTTCTTCCCGATGATGGCCCCCACCGCCTGCGTCCCGATGAACACGTTCACAACCTCTTGCTCCGGAAGCTGCGGGGGCATGGAAGAGTGAGAGGGTCAGGGCACCAGCTGGACAGGGGACAAAGGAGGTGGCTGTCCCCATCCCACCATCCCATGGTAGTGGTTGCCCACTCTCCCAAGGTGCCCCAGCAAAGATCTCCTGGAGAGGGGGGACAGGCACCTAAAGGGTGCTGATGTGGGAAGGCGCTGGCTGGGGGAGCTCCGCCGAGAGCTGGCTGAGAGCTATGCCGAGGAGCTCTATGGTGGGAGAGAAAATGAGGGTCAGTGATGGCCCCAGCATGCCAGACCCTTCCCGGCCACCCCCAGACCCACGCACAGCAGCAAGATACCACCATAAGCCCGGCAGGGACACGGGGACAACCCTTCAGGCCCTCAAACCCCCCCTCACAGAGCGTGGGTGCATCTGAGCTGCATCCAGCGCCATGGGGCTGGGAGGCAGACGGGGGCTCCCAGTTACCCCCACTCCCCCCACGCTGCCACCTTGCCGCCCGTGTCCCGCATCTGCAGGGGAAAACCACGACACAACTCTCTCCTGCTCTGCATTCCAGCAAGTGCAACCGGATGCTACCTGCAAACCACCACTGCTCAGCTGGAGGACGAGCAGACCCGGCTCCCCTGCCCAGCCTGGACGCCGCTCTCGCTCCCAGCCCTGGAAAAAAAGCCTCTCCAGGACGGGGCTGCAGCAACAGCCGCACATTTCCACCCCACAGGAAACAGCTCGTTAACGAGGGGCGAGCACCGCATTTCAAAGCCCCCTTAGGAGCAAGGCAGCGCCCCAAGAGCCAGCCCAACCCCCCAGCACACAGCTCAGCACTCACCACACGCTCGCCGGGCCCCGCAGCAGCGGCTCGAGCGGGGCTGCCCGCGGCCGGCGGTCGGGCGCCGCTCCGTCACAGCCGCTCACCATGGTGGAACGCCGAACGCAGTCCGCGTCCTTCCAGTCGCGCCGCAGCCATGGCGCAGCCGGGTGCAGCGAGCGCAGCTCCGCGCCAGAGGGGCGCAAAGCGCCGTGCGAGCGCGCAGGAAAGGGCTCGGTAAGCCCGGGATTGGCATTCCCTCACCCACCGAGGGCAGAGGAGGCAGGAGGGGGCGCGCGAGAGCCCGCGCCGCCGGCCGCTGTCGCTCGCCTCAGGCCTGCGGGACGCCGAAAGGCTTCTCCGCTCTCCGAGGGGCCCCTCCGCTCTCTGGGAGGCTTCTGGGGGGCCCCTCCGTCTCTGGAGGGCTTCTGGGGGGCCCCTCCGGCCTCCGTGGGGGCCTCTCCCCGAAGGCCTCTTCCCCTCCTCCGGGCACTCCCCGGCCTCCCGGCGCCCAGCTGCCAGCCGGGGCCCGGCTCGGGGCTTCCGGAGAAGGGCAAGCGCCTCCCCCAGACAGAGCAGGGCCGGGCGGGACGGCGCCGGCCCGGCCCCACCGCAGGGCAGGGCAGAAGCGGGCCGGGCGGCCGCTAACGGCTCCCTCAGGCAGAGCACAGACGGCGGCGCGCCTGCGCGCGCGCACCCACCGCCCCGCCCCTCTCTCCCCCCTCAGCCGCCCCTCCACTAATGGCTGCGGGGGGCCCTCGGCGCCCTCCTCGCCGCCCCCGGCCCCGCCGCCGCGCAAGAGGCCGCCCCCCAGGGCAGCGAGCCGCCCCGCCGCCTCAGGGCCGCCCCCGGGCATCGCCCCGGCGCCCACTCCCCCCCCATCTCCCCGGCCAGAAGCAATGCTATCAGCAGGGGTCGGGGGCATAACAGTTCAAGAGAAATTCCTTTGTGTAAGAAAGACCAAAGAGTTCTTCAAAGGATCCGGCTGTCCTGACATTTGGGGGGGCAAAGAGAGGAAAAAACCCACCTGGGACCAACCTGTGTGCTCCATTCCCAAAGGACAAAGTGATTGAAGTGGGTGTATGCCCGAGTTGCTTTCCCACCTTTTATGTCCTGTCCTCCTTAGACTTTTCTTTGCAACTCAGTGTAGGGATTTCCGAAACGAACTTAATTTGTTGGCGATAGGAAGAAAGGTAAAATGTTGGGAAGCATTAACGGAATGAGCCAAAGAGGCCTAATGTGCTGCAGCGGGATCATTAGCTCTCTGCGAGCGGTCGTTGGCTGGGAGAGGTTGGGGGGTGTTGAGGAGGGCTGCAGTTAGGTGTATGTGCCTGAGATGATCCCAGGGGCGCTTGGAGGGGGAGACCTTTGGGATAGGAAAAGTAACTTGGGAAGTTTGGGCCCTGTGAAGGGAAGTCAGCCTGCTGGGAGCTTCCCTAGGGTTGCAAAACACTGTTGTGTGTGTTCTTTCCTCAGCGTTTGCATAGTTGTGGATGATGATGATGACGAGACTCCGCCGAAAAAGCAAAAATCAGGTATCGCACATTACACAAGTACTGAATATGCCCGATTTTTCTGAGGTTTCGTGTCCCTTGGAAAAGTCTGGCTTTTGTGCTCTGGCATTGTTCCTGAAACGGTGGCTTTTCAAGCTGTTGGCTTCTTGCCTTGTGGCTCTCTATGCCTATAGCCAATGGCTTGAGGGTGTCCGGTAGGGCTTAGCCCTATAGATGACGGACGTTCTCTGCGGTGACTGTGGCAGGGCCCAATACTTTTACTGCCAGCAGGAGATAGCCCAGGTCTCTGGCGCTGAGCCCGCGCCTGTCAGCAGAAAGAGTATCTTAAATCCAAGCTGTGTGCTCCCTCCTGTCTGTATTCGCAATGTACCTCTGTTGGTTTTCTAGCCTGTTCTTATACGGCCTGTCTTTGTTTTTTAGATTATTCCATCTCTGAGCAGAAAGAGAAAGTTGACGTTTCTGCAGTGCTGCAGTTGCCGACCAAGGCAACCAAACGCCCGGCGGCTTCCGTCAGCGAAGATGCTGCCGGCACAGAGTCTGCGGAAGAGGTTAGCGAGGGCTTTGAAATGTTAGGGTCTGTGCAAGGTGCGAGAGCAAGCGGCTCTCCCTACTGCATCTTGAGGTTGAGCCTGCTCTGAGCCTGTACAGCAGTAGGTGGTTCTTTTGCATTTCTAGCAGGCAGCTCTAATGTGGGCTGGGTTTGCCTTACTCAAGCCTGCGTCCTCTGCTCCGGCACTGGCAGCTGCGGGAGGAGCAAACTGTTTGTTGTCTTCCAGATACTTGAGAATGGTTCAAGTTTATAGTTTTAGTGTGTTTGCAAACTGTTATTCTCTTTCTCAAGCTTGTGGTTAAGGAATCAATATACACTACCTGACAAGAAAAACTGCATACTTGCTCTCGATAAACCACTTTCTGCTCAATATCCACCAGTCCAGGAGAGCGTTCCTGTAGGACTTTGGCTCTGTAAAAATGAGCCACCTTGACTGCCTAGTTTGGTTCAAAGGTGTAGTGCAGTTTTTCTTATTGCCCCATGGGATTAGAGGGCTAAGAGACTGTCGGGCTCTAGTTCTTCGTTCCTGAGAGAGTCGTTAACTCTTATTTGTACAAAATATATTTCTCAAGGGCCGAACTATCACCCTTTGGAATGTTTAGAAGCCGACTGAGTGATAACTCAGTGACAAGACTGTATTCTTTTAATTGCTGCACACATGAGAGCCTGTATTCAAAATTTAAAGCGTACCTGTCAAAGGTCCTGCCAAGATTTGCCGCCTTCTGCAATCTGAACCAGCAAGTCATGGTCCCCAAGTCATAGTAGAGCTGACTAAGCCTCAGGAAGTGTGTTTGCTGGGATTCACATTCAGGTTACACTCACGCTGGTGCTTTTTTGTTGTTTTCTTTTAAGCCTGGGTCCACTTCTTTAGAGCCTTCCACTAAAAGACCACGATTTTCGTCACTCGAGGTAGCCGTGCTGCAAATTGGTAAGGCTGACATCAAGTTATACGACTTGTTTCATTTTCACCCTACCTTGTGTACTGTCCAAGTCTACCCCTAGGGTTCTGTAGGGATTATGGCAGGCACGGGACGAGGCAGCATCTGGGAATACTTGAGCGTGACCTCTGTTTCTTACCCGCATCCTTGCATTGCTTCTGGAGTGGAGCCGGGCGTCGATCTGGTCGTCTCGGTACCAGAGCTGCCTTGGATGCAGTCCTTCCGTTCTGATAGGTCCACTGTTAGCTTGCCAGAAGCAAATTGTTTTCAATGGTCCTTTTAGGTAGTAGATCCTGAGGAGCCTTTTGTATTTCAGGTTTCGGCTGGCAATACCTTGTGCGCGCAACTTGCTGCAGTTGCCAGTGTGAAAACCTGAAAATGTCCTAAAGTGACATAACACAAATCATATGATGATGTGAGAGAGAAAATGACAATTTATCTTTGGTGAAGCTCGTTACTGTAAACTCATAAACCTCTTCAGTTTCCTTTTATACTTACCGATGCCTTACGCTCTTCTCTCGTAGGTCAAATGCCGTGTGGGACCCATGCTCGCTTGACTAAGGAACCACTCTCTCGTCCTGACAAGACAATTCCCCGTCTGAGGTAAAAATCCTTCCGTTTTCTTTGACTTCTTCCCCGAAAGGTTTACTGCCTATGGTAAGGGAGGTCGTCAGCTGCTTCCCCCCCGAAGAACCAATATTAAACTTTTTCTTTAAATCCAGCTACTTAATTGACACAGGAGATTAGCTAGAGATTAAAGGTCTGCGGTAAGAGGAAGCGTTGAACTTGAGAGGAGGCTGAGGACACAATCAACAGCGTATCTTGAAGGCAGTTGTTGTGATTTTCACTTTTACTTCTCTCTACTTCCCCATTAGCCAGTTGAAGACAGCAGGTCTTCATCTGAAAGTCATAAACATCTCGTGTCTGTCTCCATCGTCATCGGTGTACGTGCTTGACAAAGCAGGTGGTGGTGGAGGTGCACATTGGAATGTTCTCTTGATACCGTTTCTTTTGCCGTTGATGTTTTGAGCACAAGCCGGAAGGGCAAACAGAGCATCAAAGCTGCTCCAGACAGCTTCTTACCACTGAGGCCACCAGTTAAGGAGTGCGCTGCGCCAGAATCCGCCACTGCAGATGAAAATCCATACCATGAAAATGATACAGAAGAGAGTTTCTCATGTAATTTTGGGTGCGCTGAGTTTAAGCGCACTGCATTTGAGAGCGGGTCAAGACTCTGCTGTCGGCGTCTCATCTGCCAGTCGTTGCTTATTGTGGTTTGGCTCATATTTTGGAGCAGATCTGGAGCCTGAGAAAGAGATTCCTTTCAGAGGAAGCTAAACCAGAGAAGTTCCTGGGGAAGGTGTCTAATGCACTCCAACCGCTACTGAGCATATAGTCCCTGAGGTCAGAGCAGGGCAGGTCTGAAGTAAAATGTCCCAGCAGTATGGATGTTGTGGACATTGCCATTCTCAGCGTCAGCATAACCTTTAACAAATAGATTGAGCAGAATTGGTCAGGGCTGGTTGAAATGAACGCTGTCTTGTCCCACAGAGTAAAGTGGCCTCCTCAGGTTAATGCAGATATTTGTCGGATGTGCAAAGAATATTTTGTTCTTCTTAAAGAAAAACCCCAAAAGCCAGCGTGAATTGGTACGCACTGATAACAAATGCCCCCCGTATAAAAATTGTGATTCTCCTCTGTTGTTTGTTTCCTGCCCCAAAGTGTTCAAGCCTCCTCCAAGGAACCAGTGGCGACTGTGAGTCACCGGGAAGAACCAAAATACGGAGGAGACGTCTATCCACGTGCAACACTCAGGACCGGTGAGTATCCCCATGATTCCAATCCGTTCCACTTTGTAGGTAGACGTCAAATCCGAATAGGGCATTTCTTACACACTCGCAGATGACGTTCCGAGTTCAAAGTGCTTGCCAGAATTCGAACTTCCTGACCATACCGTCATCCTTCAAAGTTTTTCCTTTTTTTTTTATTTATCACTCAGAAATGGAGAGCTGTGTACATCTGATGGTGATTGAAAGTCGACTTCTTGTTTTCTTACTACTGCTTTTCTGTGCAGGTGTTGAATGTATAGATGTTTGCTGCCCGCAGCGGTCGCAGAGAGGTGATACGATCAGGTAGAGTCTCTTCTAATGATGCTTCTTGTTCCTTTTGGCTCTGCGCGTGTATCTCTTTCAGCCGCTGGTAGAGTCTCGAAGATGACCAACGGTCTTTGATCGTCTCAGTGCTGTGAAAGAGAAGTAGCTAGCTTGCGGCTCCGGAATTGCTTGCAAGCCAGTTGCATCTCCAACACAAGCGAGAGCCGTGCTGCGTGACAAAGAGGGTTGTGCTGGTGTGGTGTTTGCTGTGGGAAGAAAGCCAGTAAGGGTGCGGGTGGTGGCCGTCCCAAGTTGTCCTTGGATGTGCAGAATCCGTTTTTGTTTGTGAGTCGTTCTGCCGAGCCATCAATGAGCTGACATTTCACTTCTTTCACTTGGAAACCCGCATCCTAAGCAGAAGGATTAGAGAGCTTGTAAAGCCTGGTGGGACTTGAGGCAGTTTTGGGGACTTTGTAAGTCCCAAAGGATGCCTGGGGTTTGCCTAGGAGGGGGAAAAAGGCAGCGTGCAGTTGGGTTTGAGAGGCCAGCGGCCTCATTGGTATTGGCTGTCTGAGCTGGCAGGACTGTGAGTTGCGACGGCTTTGCGGTCTTTATGGAAACAGGTTTTTGGGGGCAGTAGGTGCAGCTACAGGGAGAGATTTTGTACGGCGGTAAGATGCACGCATCTTTCTGCAGTGACCTGCCCTTACATGAGAGAGGAGAAAGCGTAGATGGGAGCAGAGGGAGGTTCAGTTGCAGCAGTCCTGTTTTGTAGCTAATTCTGTCCCTATTCTTCTCCCCGCTTTAAAAACTAGTGCTGTATTTAGCCTTGCAAAAGCCTTTCTTGTCCAGAGGGTGAATTCTTGAGAATTCCATGGGACAGGACGGATATAGAGCTCGCTTCTCTCTCTCCCTCTCCTGGCAGGTACTGCACACCAGAAGAAAACTCTGCGGAAGAGGAAGGAGCAGTGAAAGAAACCATCGCAGGGGTAAGCTTGTGTTATTCCCAAGGAAAATAGAGCTCTTTGTGATGAGAAACTTCAGCACTCTTCACATGACTTCCTCAACAATATCTGTATTTGCCCAGGTTGTTTTTCCCCGGGAAAGCGGGAGCGTTATTTGATGAGTAGCGCTATCGCCAAGTGTTTTCCGCTGCCGTTAATTTTGTTTCTGGACTATTAGGAGCACACTACACTATACGGTTTTGATTCTTCCCCTTTCACGTGTTGGGTATAGCCTCAAAATCTTTAGCGCACAGACTTGGTTGACCTGCAAAGCTGGACTGGGGTGTCTTTAGTCTTATCTTGTTTGCTGGGATAGGAAGTACGTCTCTTTGACTTTCACCTCTGGTCAGGGTTGAGGTCAAAAATAAAATTTTAGTCATGGTAATCAGAAATAGTAGTCTCAATCTCAACTTGATACCTACACGTGGAGGCTTTGCTGGGGTTCTTAACGCTAGCCCAAGGCAAAGGAGCTTTCTGCCTCTCTTGCCTCCGAGTGCAGCACTCCATGGGTGCACAGTTGGAATGCAGTCGTCAAGAAGAAGTAACTTTGGAGTTTGCTGGTTGCATGGGTGTACAAAAACCCTTCCAGTTTTCTATATAAGCAAGATTTTCTGTCCTGTCCCCAAGGAAACAAATCTGTGCTTGATTGCTAGCTTAACGTCCGTTTGTCTAACAGAGGCAGCGTGGCACAGAAATCTTAGAAGATGCCTTATTCCGAGGACACCCTACACCTGTTCCGTCCAAAAAGTCAGCCAGCCTCGATGTGGAGGAAAAGAAAGTGCCAAGATTGGGAAAAACAGCGGAACGCTTTCCTCCGCTCACAGAGGTACCGTAGGCGACAGTCTGTGAGACAAAAGAGAAGGTTGTGGCAGAGCTGCAAGGAAGTCCTCTTCTTCTCGGTGGTTCTTAAGGCGCTTTGAAATCTGAAGAACTTGCATTGAACCTGTTAGCGAGTGGCTGTGGTTGTGGCTTCACAGTGCGAGGGTCAGCACTAAAGCTGCTTTGAAGGATTTTGTGTGCTCCCCGCGCTCCTTCAGTTGTGCTGCCCTAAGGGTTTGTGGGCCTTCTGTTAGCGGGACGGCTGCCTCAGTTTCCCCCTTTGCCGTTCCCTTTGAAGTCCCCCACCTTCACGTTCTTTCAGGCTCCTGACTTAGCTGCCTCGGTACGGAGGATGCCCGCTGGGGTTGGCTTAAACCTGGGTATTGCGAGGGCCGCAGCAGCACCTGGGAAAGGGGGTTGCCAGAGTTGTGTTCCATTTTCAGCTGCTTGAGCGTGTTTGCTAAGTTGACGGGTTTTATCCCCACGTCCTTGGTGAAAAGAAACGGCAGCAAGCCTGGGCTGTGAAGTTCAAAGTTAGGATGCTGAAACCAACCAAGCAAGGCAAAAGCGCTATCGCTCACTGAGGCAAGAAACCGTCGAAGGCAGTTGCTCTGTCACCTGAGCTGAATTTACAGGCCGTGTTTCAGTGGAAAGCTGCCCCCAGGTCAGCGTGCTCCATGCTCTGTTTCACAAGTCCTTCCCCATTGAATTGTTCCTTTCAGGCCATGGAGAGAGAGGTCAGTGCCGCATTTGGCAGAGGTGAGCCAGATGAGATCATGAGCAGTGCCTTCAAACTAAAGGTCACTCGCGAAGACATCCGCACGCTCAGGAACCTTTGCTGGCTAAACGATGAGGTAAAACCAGCTGCAGCACAGGGCTAGTCTCACTCAGCCTTTATTGAAAAATACCCCTCCGCCCTGTACAGAAGTCGCGTCAACGTTCTTTGACGACCTCCGCTGCAGAGCCTAGAAATCTCTGTACACTTCTTATTTGAGGTGTTGAAGGGTCGAGCGTTTCGGGAAGTTCCGTTACTTCTTGTATGACGCAGCTTCCAGGAGTTCGTCCGGGTTATTGGCGTGGGGGGCAGGTGTTTTGATCAAACTGCCGATGTAGCCCCGTGTGAAATCCTGGGAACAAAAGCCTCCAGCTGAGGCTGGAGTTCTCTGCGCTGCGTGCTTAAGGGTGGCCAGAAAAGACGTGGTGCTGTATTTTTGGTTGGGGAAGGCAGCGTCATATGTTTACACCTCACGTTTCCTCTTTATGGTACAGGTGGTTAATTTCTACATGAGTCTGGTGATGGAAAGAGGGAAGAAGGAAGGCTATCCAGCAGTCCACGCGTTTAGTACTTTCTTTTATCCGAAACTAACATCTGGGGGCTACGAGTCGGTCAGAAGGTGGACCAAGAGTGTCAATGTCTTTAAGCAGGACATCCTCTTCGTGCCTGTGAACTCGCGAGCACACTGGACACTAGCCGTGAGTCCCACGGGCTTTTTCTTTAGAATTGGACGGGGAGCAAAAACTGGCAAGAGAAGTCATGTAGGTGTTGGGGGGTGTGCGGCACAAGGTTGTGCTTTGCCTAACGGTCACCTTTTAATAACAGGTCATAGATCTGAGGAAGAACACCATCACGTACTTGGACTCGCTTGGGCAGAAAGGGGACAAGATTTGTCAGACTTTGCTGTAAGTAACCGCTCCGTCACTGCTTTTCTGGTGTGAATGAGGAGAGGGGTTTTAGATTTAGTCCCTGTAAGGCGACTGCCAGTTTTCACGTGGCTTGTAGATAACCAAGCAGGAATCTTGGAGTTGCTTGCTGCGACTTGTCTGGCATCGACTGCTTATCTGCTGTCACAGCGTCCCCTGCACCCAGGGTCTGGGGTGCCTGGATTCTGCCACCTTCCCGTGAGAGGCACAGCCAAATACGCCATAGCCCCGTGGCACACGTGTGCCGACTTTGTTAGTTCTTGACCATTAGCTCACAGCCTCTCCCCGTGTTTGTAAGTTTCAGATTGGGATTTTTCCTCAAAATCAGCCTTAAATCAGCTGCAGTGAGGATCCTCTGACATTTTACCGTCCTGCCGTCCGTCTTCCTGTGATCCTTCAGCCGCTTTATTTTGTTGTTGGCCTAAATTACAGAGATGAAAAGGGATTTTTTTTTTCCCTTTTGTTTTAACCAGCCAATACCTGCAAAAAGAAAGCTGGGAAAAAAGACAGCTGGAGCTGGATGTTTCAGAGTGGACTCTTCACAGCATGGAGCCACGTGTACGTGAGCACCCCTTGGGTTTGAAATGGGAACTGTAAGTGCTGCTTTGGGGCCCAGATCCTGGCCCGTGGCAAAGAAAGGGTTGAGCTGATGTTTCTCGAGGAGTTGATAGTAAAAAGCAGTCCCTAAAGACCGGATTTAAGAAAGGTCACTTAAGAAAGAGGCGGTGCGAACCTTGAGACACCTCGCAGGGGGGAGGGCTGCTGCGCCTTCTGGGCCTGCCAAAAATTTGGATCGTAGTGTCCGAGTCCGGGAGGCAGAGGGGAGGGATGGTGAGCAGTGAACTGGGTCTGTTCCTCGTGGGCGGGAGTGGGTATCGGGGATTAGGCAAGTAGGGTCAGGAGTGTGCGGTGAGCGCAGTGTCGGTGTGGGTAATGTGCGCTGCTTCCAAGTTGCTTTTCTTTTGAGACAGAGGGAAATCCTCCATCTTCTTTGCATTCCTTAGGAGATCCCTCAGCAGCTGAATGGAAGCGACTGCGGCGTCTTTATGTGTAAATACGCAGATTACATCGCCAGAGAGAAACCATTCAACTTTAGCCAGGTGAGTGAAGGTCATAAACCCCTCCAAGCCCCTCTCGCCCAGGGACAGGAGCCAGGGAGGTTAGGCAGCAGCTCTTCATTGTGTCCGGGGCAGGGGCTGAGGTTTCGTACCCCGTTTCGGTGCGTAGTTGCTGGGATCAGAACTTCCAAGTGGCCTGGGCAGGGCAGAGCTGTGGTTCTCCATCCCCGCCTTTGGGAGCTGCTGCCGGTGAGATTCCTCTTGGGCAAGATACTGCCGCCAGCGGGTTTGGCATATCTGGGCTCGGTATCTTTTGGAGAAATGGCTTCTACCCTTTGACCAGTCAAGACACCGCTTCTTTTTATTGATTTCGTTTTAGACGGGTCTTTTATTAGCGTGCTTGTAAGCTGTCGCGCGGTCAAGTCAATCTGGTTTTGTCGGGTTGTCGTGTCACCCTCTTAGGAACCGCGTGGGGTGTTATACCCAAACGGTTGACAGTTCCTAAAGGGAACTTCCTATTAAGGACTCCGCTGGGCGTTTATGCGTGTTTGCCGCCTCTTTCTACCGTGACGTCATTATTTAATTTCTCTTTTCTTTCTCTTCTCTTTTCAGACTCACATGCCATACTTCCGGAAGAAGATGGTGTGGGAGATAATCCACCAACAGCTGCTGTGACACGTGGACTCTTAGAGTTCTTATTTTGATTACGTTTCTTCGACCTTAGTTACTTTTCTTAGGCCTTTAGTTAGTTTTCTTAGACCTTTAGTTACATTTCTTAGACGAATTTTCCTCTTTAGGTTATGAAGTAGAAGTTAAGATGGTTTATTCCCCCCACCTCCCTTATTTTGGAGACAGTAACTCTGGGGTTTTGGTACACAAGTTTTCCTCTTTAGCTTATGAAGGAGAAGTTAAGATGGTTTATTCCCCCCACCTCCCTTATTTTGGAGACAGTAACTCTGGGGTTTTGGTACACAAGTTTTCCTCTTCAAGTTATGAAGTAGTGGTTAAGACAGTTTATTTCCCCACCACCACCCCCCACCCCCCCTTATTTTGGAGACAGTAACTCTCTTTGAAATTAGCTAACGCACCTTAAGCAAAAGCCAGAAAGGTGGGTGTGACCTCGTTAAGGGCAGAGTGAAGAAGGAACATCGTCAACTTCCATGGCTGAGCCGCACGCTCGCGCCTCGCAGCGCACGCGACCACGTTACAGACAAATGGGAAACATCTGTGGTGGTGGTTACAGTTGTGTTTGCCCACCTTACCTTCCCAAGGACAACGTGCTGAACTACCGTCTCAAAGAGAGTTTTCCTCTGTTTCTGGAATATCTACCATCTCCTTGATTCCTAAAACTGGATTTGTCACGACCACGGAAAGAAAGCGTTTACCATCTCTTGATTTCTCACCAAAGCCCCTGTCCTTTGGGCTGGTTTGGGGTTGGCTTTTTTTGCTGCCTCCAGGGAGTGATCTAATGTGAAAAGAGAAGTATTTATTTCTTTATATAATATAAATATTTATTTTAATAAAAAGAGCCTTAATGGAAGGAAACTCTCCCTGTGTCCTGGTTTGAGGTAAAAGAGAACCAATTTTGTTCAGTAACTTGGCTTCTTAGCTGGGCCTCTTCTACCAACTGAAATTAACTGCCTATTGTGCCGTCAGCGTTCACTCTCTCAGAGCGATAAGAGCAATGTTTACAGCTGATGCCCAGGCATGGGATGCAGAGAGGCTCTTGCTTATACTTATTGCTATAACCCCCACGGCCAACCAGCTTTGTTATTTGCCCCGTTGGAGGGTCGGAAGTGGAAAAGCATAGTGGGGTCCCACCTGCGGGGAGGAGCGACAGGACAGGTGACCCAAAACTGACCAACAGGGTATTCCATCCCATCTGCCTCATGCTCAGTAGAAAAGGGACCAAAGGGATCAAAGGGTTCTTCTACCTGGGGAATGTTTACTTCGCCCTTTGATAATTATGCTGATGTGACCCCATCAGAGCTGGGGCATGGCAACCTTCTGGGCTCTGAGGATAAGGACTGGTACCTTGTTAAGATCGTGATTTTGTTGTTGATGCTCCTGAATGTGGTGCAGGGGTGGTTTCTTGTGAAACATCTGTGCAGGGGGAGCTGGAGGGGACCGTGCGCTGCCGCCACTCAGACCCGCGCAGCCGCTCGGCGATCTGCAGCGGCGCGAACCGCGGCCCCGCCCGGCCCGGCCGCAGCTGTCCCCCCCGGAGCAACGGCACCACCGGCAGCTGCCCCCCCCCGGAGCAACGGCACCACCGGCAGCCGCCTCCCCCACGGCACCGGGGCCACCGGCAGCTGCCCCCCCCGGAGCAACGGCGCCACCGGCAGCCGCCCCCCCCACCGCCACGGCACAGGCGCCTCCGCCGCCGCCTGCACCGGCACCGGCACCCGCACCACCGGCAGCCGCCCCCCCCACCGCAACAACACCGGCCCCTCCGCCGCCCGTCCCGCCACAAGCCGCGCCCCCCCCTGCAGCGGCACAAGCCACGCCGCCGCCTCTCCCGGCACAACCTACTGCAGCCACTACAACCAGTACCAAAACTACTCCAACTCCATCAAAATCGGTACAAGCCGCCCCGGTAACCAGGAGCAGGAAGAGGAGGTCAACTCCTTCCCCTGCCCCTTACCACAAAGACCACCTCAAGTCACATAGCTTGGGGGAGAGTTCTGAACAAGATCCAGGGGAGGGTCCTTCAAGACCACAGAAGGGAAAGAGACCTTTGAAAACAGACAAAGGCCAGAGTCCTTCTAGAGCAGATGCTGGAGAGGCCCCTTCTGGGGCAGCCTCCCCACAGGAGGACTCAGATGTAGAGGGAGTTGTTCAATCCTTCTCTGTGAAAGATCTGAGAAGTATCAGGAAGGACTTTAGTCGTCATGAAGGCGAAACACTTGTCTCCTGGTTGCTCCGATGCTGGGATAGCGGGGCAGATACCCTAGACTGAGATGGCAGAGAAGCTAGGCGATTGGGAAACCTGGCCAAGGATGGAGGGATTGATAAAGAAATTGGGAGAAAGACAAGCACTCTCAGTCTCTGGAGGCGACTGGTGTCAGCCATAAAGCGCAGGTATCCCTTCAAGGACGATATCGAATGCCGTCCAAGTAAATGGACCAACATGGGAAAAGGTATGAAGTACCTGAGAGAACTGCCTGTGCGAGAGGTGATTTATAGTGATGGGCAAGCGACAGTAGACCCTGATGAAATGCCATGCAAACGATCTCTGCTCAAAAAGTTTGTACAAAGTGCACCATCAACATATTCCCACACATTGTCAACAATGGTCTGGGGAGGATCCGATACTGACACACCAACTGTAAATGAAGGGGTTAAGAAGGTACGACAGTATGAAGACAGTCTCTCTGGTCCCTTCTCTGTGGCAGCCATAGAAAAGCTGACTGTGACCACCGAGAAAATGACTGAGAAACTGACTGAGAAAATAGAGCAAATGACCCAGAGATTAGTTGAGCAAACCGATAAACTGTTTGATAAACTAACCAAGGTGGAGGAAAAACTCCATTCTTTCCCTGTACAGACTCATGTTGCAGCTGCTAAGAGGAAACGCCCTCCTACTCAAGAGAAAAACCACCCTCCGACTCAAGACAAATCAAAGCTGATGCGAGATATCCTGTGGGTTTGCCTCTGTGAATATGCAGAAGACATGAAGAAGTGGGATGGAGAACCTACCTCAGCCCTACAGGTACGGGTGCTTGAGTTGCAAAATGAAGTCGACAGAAGAAAGGATTCTTACAGGAAGAAGGCTGCTCCGACCTACGGTAGGTGATCCTACGGACCAGGTAGGAACCAATCTGATAATCGTAGGTACTACGGTCAACAGTAGAGGTGCCCTGCCTCCAGCCAGGAGGAGGAGAGGGACAACCGACTTTATTGGACTGTGTGGATTCGATGGCCTGGCACATGAGAGCCACAAAAGTATAAAGCCCTGGTGGACACTGGTGCACAGTGGTGTTGGGTTGTTTTTTGCTGTCTCCAGGGAGTTATCTAATGTGAAAAGAGAAGTATTTATTTCTTTATAGAATTTAAATATTTATTTTCATAAAAAGAGCCTTAATGGAACGAACCTCTACCTGGTAATGAGAGAGGGTGATTTATTCTTTTTTTTTTATTTAACTGAAAAAAAGTTGGATGTAGCGATGTGGATTTTCGCTCCCTCACAATCCCCCAGGAAGAGGATTGGAGCCAGGAGGCGCATCGGAGCACAGAAGCGGCGAAGCGATGGTCACACAGTGCTGCAGGGGCAATCGGGGTGTCGTTCAGTGATGAGATGAGCAAGCAGCATCCCGAAAATCCGCCCCTGGAGAGGGGTCAGCGGTGTACGGACGCTCTCTGTGTTCTGTAAACCCCCTGTGGGGAGCCCCTGCTGCCCCCTTGGCAGCGCCCGGGTGGCTGTGACTGCTGAAAGCTGGTTTGGTGTGTTGAGGTGTTAGGTGGGGTGGCAGCAGCCCCTGCCCGCCCCGGGAGGGGGGACACCACCTCTCCGGTGGCACTGGATGGGTGGGAGGGAGGGAGGGAGCACAGCTCTGGGAGCCATGGAGAAAGGCATGGGGGTGTCCCTCATCGTGGCAGCCCCCAGCAGCCCTACCCCGCCACCCGGCCACCCCAAGGACACCCAAGCCCCATCTTGGTCCTCTCCCTCTTGGGTGATGCCCTTCTACCCACCCTGGAGGTGCGCTCCTCTCCTGCAGGGGGGGACGCCCAGCACTCGCCTGGCTAGAGAAGCACCGGGGGGGTGCTTAGGGGGCATCTGAGCTTCCCAGTTACACGGGCATAATTAGGGCGCCCTTAAGAACCATTAATAACCACTTTGGCTCTGCTAACCAACTGCGGCAAGGCCCCCACCCCGCTTTAGCGCAGGCTTTGTGATGCCAACACCTCCCTGAGCCACTGGGTAAAGCGACGCCTGGCAAAAAAACACCATCACCCAAAGAAAACCCCACACCACATCCCCCACTCCCCGCCCACCCCTTCTCCCCCCATCACAGCCATGGGACAAACTCCCACCACCACCACACCCCAATCTCAGCTCGGCTGTGACGCCCCCAAGACACTGGAAAGAAAGCAACCGAGAGCAAGCTCAGGCTCCTGTGAGCTGCAGAGATTTCTCTTTGGTTTTTGATGTTGTCGTTGGGTGGGTTTTGCTTGGTTGTTTTTCACACAACACTTTGCAGTAGAGGACAAAAACGTGGTGTCGCAGCCCCCGGGGTCAGCGCCGGCACTGCCACCTCCCCCCCCCCAGCTCCTGTCCCTCCTCTTGCCCTGCAGCTGTTCCCACTTTCCTTGCTTGGTTTGGTTGGTTTTTTTTCCTTTCTACCTTTCTTTTTTAATATGTTTTCGCTTCCCCCTTTATTCTCTTTTACCCCTTTTTTCTTTTGACCTTTTTTGCTTTTTCCCTCTTTTTTTCTTTTTCTCTTTTTTCTTTTCCCACTTTTTTTTTCCTCCTTTCCCTTTTTTTTTTTCCCCCTTTTCTCTTTTTAAACATTTCTCAAGCTTTCTCCTGAAGGAACGGCCCCTGGCTCTCCGCTAGCAGAAGGAGCCTACGGAAGAGCTCTGGCACTGACATGGGCAGGAACACCCACAAGTGAGAACTGGATAGACAAAAGGCTCCTCAATGATGACACTGGGGCAGCCCGACCTTAGAAGCAGCAGAGGAGCAGAGCCACCCAGAGAACAGGAAGGGCTATTCAGGGCCTTATTGTCTGCGCGAAGTAACCATCTGCTGAGAACCGGTCTGGCGGCTCAGAGCTCAGCCACAGCAGCACTCTTGATCCAAAGGGGAAAAGTACACCGGCAGGAAGACTGGGAGCCTTCCTCCACAACAACCCACAGATCATGACCAGAGTGGTGCCTATTCCCAGCCTACACTAATGAATACGTACGCCTTTGCATCAGAAAGGAACGCTTGCTTTACCAGCCCCTGGGCGAGTTGGGAGCCATCCCCCTTGCACCCAGCGCTGCAATAAACATGCTGCTTTGTAACTCGCCCTGAGTTGGGGAGTTTCTTTCCGCACGTCAGCACCCCTGGGATTGCTTTCCTTCTCCCGCCTCGCACTCGCTCAACATGGTTTTTTCCAACTCATTCTTTTTTATTAAAAAAATTAATAAAAAAATGCTCCAACTCTCAGTTTTACAAGGCACACAAAATCTCTAAAAGGGAAACACAAGCGTGAGGTGCTGAGGTACCCAAACCTGCCCCTGTTAGTCCAACTAAAGGGACAGCGTCGGGAGGCGACGGAGGAGGAAGGGGGAGGCTGTGGGATGGAGAGAGCCCTCCCCGTACCCCTCAGCTGCGCATCCTCGCAGCGCCGCGGGAATGGGGGGCTGTGTGTCTGGGCGGGTCTTTGGTTTGCTCCCCTGACCTGCTGGGGGTGGTGGAGGAGGTTGGAGGGGGTTGTCCGGCAGTGGGGTTACATTCATCAGGCGGTGCTGGGCGGCACAACAGGAGCATCACTTGCTGTGCTGCGAGGCCGGGGCTCCCGGAGCGTGTTTCTGCTCCTGCTGCTTCACCTGCTGGACCATTTCCCTCATCTTGCACTGTGCAATCTTGGGGAGGAGAAGGGAAAAGCAAGAGTTGGGGGTCAGGGCACTGTTTCTCCCACCACCACCCACCCCTGAGCCCCCACCGAGCATCTCGCCGCTCCCAACTTTTCACCCCGGACAAGCCCTAATTAATTTCAGGTTTCTGGGTTTTTTTAACTTGTGCTTCCTCCATCGCTCCTTGAGAGAGGCTCAATTTTTTGGGGGGGGGGCCGCCATCCCGCTCGAGTGGACAGGAGACAAGGTTATGGAAGATGAACCCAGGTGGGATGCGGGTGGCTTTGCCCGCACCGAGGAGTCCATTCACAATGTCCTCACGTCCAGCAGCATCAAAATCATGGTACCCAGCAAAGAGCTCCCCTGGCGCTGAGGGAGGCCAAGCCAGGCTGGCAGCACAGTGCTGACCACAGGGACGCTCTCAACTTGGCCCTTACTGTCCCCCACACCCACAGCCCCCACCCAGCGCACCTTGAACTGAGCCTCGGGCGGCCCTGTGATGATGACCATGCGCTCGCTGCCCTTGGGACCTTCTGCCGGTGCAATCTGGGGAAGTATGGGGGAGAAGGAGCGTGAGTGCAGCCACCGCTTCAGCAAGACCTTCCCTCGGTGGCATGTCCCCCCACAACGCAGGGCAATCCCCCCATGCAGGAGCATCCCCTCCCACCCGAGCCGGGCTCATAACCAGGGTGCTGCAGGCCTGGCCTTCTACTAAACACAGGCGGGAGAGGTGGGCCCATGCCAACGGGTACAGGAGAGCTGGGGAGAGACTTTTTACAAGGGCATGGGGTGACAGGACGAGGCGGAGTGCCTTCAAAGTGGAAGAGGGGACATTTAGAGGAGATAACAGGAAGAAATTTTTCACTGCGAGGGTGGTGAATCACTGGCCCAGCTTGCCCAGAGAAGCTGTGGCTGCCCTAGCCCTGGAGGTGTTCAAGGCCAGGTTGGACGGGGCTTGGAGCAACTTGGGCTGGGGGGAGGTGTCCCTGAACAGGGCAGGGGGGTGGGACTCCATGATCTTCAAGGTCCCTTCCAACCTCAACCGTTCTGTGATAAGCTGGGGAGCAAAACTGCTCCCCGCACACTCCCATTCCCTGACCTCGGCAGTGCAGAGGGGAAACTGAGGCACGAAGCGCAGGACCAGCCCCGCAGCGCCTTCCTCACCTTGATGGAGGCACCCGCAAACCGCACCAGCTGCTTGATGTGCTGCCCCTTCTTCCCGATGATGGCCCCCACCGCCTGCGTCCCGATGAACACGTTCACAACCTCTTGCTCCGGAAGCTGCGGGGGCATGGAAGAGTGAGAGGGTCAGGGCACCAGCTGGACAGGGGACAAAGGAGGTGGCTGTCCCCATCCCACCATCCCATGGTAGTGGTTGCCCACTCTCCCAAGGTGCCCCAGCAAAGATCTCCTGGAGAGGGGGGACAGGCACCTAAAGGGTGCTGATGTGGGAAGGCGCTGGCTGGGGGAGCTCCGCCGAGAGCTGGCTGAGAGCTATGCCGAGGAGCTCTATGGTGGGAGAGAAAATGAGGGTCAGTGATGGCCCCAGCATGCCAGACCCTTCCCGGCCACCCCCAGACCCACGCACAGCAGCAAGATACCACCATAAGCCCGGCAGGGACACGGGGACAACCCTTCAGGCCCTCAAACCCCCCCTCACAGAGTGTGGGTGCATCTGAGCTGCATCCAGCGCCATGGGGCTGGGAGGCAGACGGGGGCTCCCAGTTACCCCCACTCCCCCCACGCTGCCACCTTGCCGCCCGTGTCCCGCATCTGCAGGGGAAAACCACGACACAACTCTCTCCTGCTCTGCATTCCAGCAAGTGCAACCGGATGCTACCTGCAAACCACCACTGCTCAGCTGGAGGACGAGCAGACCCGGCTCCCCTGCCCAGCCTGGACGCCGCTCTCGCTCCCAGCCCTGGAAAAAAAGCCTCTCCAGGACGGGGCTGCAGCAACAGCCGCACATTTCCACCCCACAGGAAACAGCTCGTTAACGAGGGGCGAGCACCGCATTTCAAAGCCCCCTTAGGAGCAAGGCAGCGCCCCAAGAGCCAGCCCAACCCCCCAGCACACAGCTCAGCACTCACCACACGCTCGCCGGCCCCCGCAGCAGCGGCTCGAGCGGGGCTGCCCGCGGCCGGCGGTCGGGCGCCGCTCCGTCACAGCCGCTCACCATGGTGGAACGCCGAACGCAGTCCGCGTCCTTCCAGTCGCGCCGCAGCCATGGCGCAGCCGGATGCGGCTACCGGAGCTCCGCGCCAGAGGGGCGCAAAGCGCCGTGCGAGCGCGGAGGAAAGGGCTCGGTAAGCCCGGGATTGGCATTCCCTCACCCACCGAGGGCAGAGGAGGCAGGAGGGGGCGCGCGAGAGCCCGCGCCGCCGGCCGCTGTCGCTCGCCTCAGGCCTGCGGGACGCCGAAAGGCTTCTCCGCTCTCCGAGGGGCCCCTCCGCTCTCTGGGAGGCTTCTGGGGGGCCCCTCCGTCTCTGGAGGGCTTCTGGGGGGCCCCTCCGGCCTCCGTGGGGGCCTCTCCCCGAAGGCCTCTTCCCCTCCTCCGGGCACTCCCCGGCCTCCCGGCGCCCAGCTGCCAGCCGGGGCCCGGCTCGGGGCTTCCGGAGAAGGGCAAGCGCCTCCCCCAGACAGAGCAGGGCCGGGCGGGACGGCGCCGGCCCGGCCCCGCCGCAGGGCAGGGGCAGAAGCGGGCCGGGCGGCCGCTAACGGCTCCCTCAGGCAGAGCACAGACGGCGGCGCGCCTGCGCGCGCGCACCCACCGCCCCGCCCCTCTCTCCCCCCTCAGCCGCCCCTCCACTAATGGCTGCGGGGGGCCCTCGGCGCCCTCCTCGCCGCCCCCGGCCCCGCCGCCGCGCAAGAGGCCGCCCCCCAGGGCAGCGAGCCGCCCCGCCGCCTCAGGGCCGCCCCCGGGCATCGCCCCGGCGCCCACTCCCCCCCCATCTCCCCGGCCAGAAGCAATGCTATCAGCAGGGGTCGGGGGCATAACAGTTCAAGAGAAATTCCTTTGTGTAAGAAAGACCAAAGAGTTCTTCAAAGGATCCGGCTGTCCTGACATTTGGGGGGGCAAAGAGAGGAAAAAACCCACCTCGGACCAACCTGTGTGCTCCATTCCCAAAGGACAAAGTGATTGAAGTGGGTGTATGCCCGAGTTGCTTTCCCACCTTTTATGTCCTGTCCTCCTTAGACTTTTCTTTGCAACTCAGTGTAGGGATTTCCGAAACGAACTTAATTTGTTGGCGATAGGAAGAAAGGTAAAATGTTGGGAAGCATTAACGGAATGAGCCAAAGAGGCCTAATGTGCTGCAGCGGGATCATTAGCTCTCTGCGAGCGGTCGTTGGCTGGGAGAGGTTGGGGGGTGTTGAGGAGGGCTGCAGTTAGGTGTATGTGCCTGAGATGATCCCAGGGGCGCTTGGAGGGGGAGACCTTCGGGATAGGAAAAGTAACTTGGGAAGTTTGGGCCCTGTGAAGGGAAGTCAGCCTGCTGGGAGCTTCCCTAGGGTGGCAAAACACTGTTGTGTGTGTTCTTTCCTCAGCGTTTGCATAGTTGTGGATGATGATGATGACGAGACTCCGCCGAAAAAGCAAAAATCAGGTATCGCACATTACACAAGTACTGAATATGCCCGATTTTTCTGAGGTTTCGTGTCCCTTGGAAAAGTCTGGCTTTTGTGCTCTGGCATTGTTCCTGAAACGGTGGCTTTTCAAGCTGTTGGCTTCTTGCCTTGTGGCTCTCTATGCCTATAGCCAATGGCTTGAGGGTGTCCGGTAGGGCTTAGCCCTATAGATGACGGACGTTCTCTGCGGTGACTGTGGCAGGGCCCAATACTTTTACTGCCAGCAGGAGATAGCCCAGGTCTCTGGCGCTGAGCCCGCGCCTGTCAGCAGAAAGAGTATCTTAAATCCAAGCTGTGTGCTCCCTCCTGGCTGTATTCGCAATGTACCTCTGTTGGTTTTCTAGCCTGTTCTTATACGGCCTGTCTTTGTTTTTTAGATTATTCCATCTCTGAGCAGAAAGAGAAAGTTGACGTTTCTGCAGTGCTGCAGTTGCCGACCAAGGCAACCAAACGCCCGGCGGCTTCCGTCAGCGAAGATGCTGCCGGCACAGAGTCTGCGGAAGAGGTTAGCGAGGGCTTTGAAATGTTAGGGTCTGTGCAAGGTGCGAGAGCAAGCGGCTCTCCCTACTGCATCTTGAGGTTGAGCCTGCTCTGAGCCTGTACAGCAGTAGGTGGTTCTTTTGCATTTCTAGCAGGCAGCTCTAATGTGGGCTGGGTTTGCCTTACTCAAGCCTGCGTCCTCTGCTCCGGCACTGGCAGCTGCGGGAGGAGCAAACTGTTTGTTGTCTTCCAGATACTTGAGAATGGTTCAAGTTTATAGTTTTAGTGTGTTTGCAAACTGTTATTCTCTTTCTCAAGCTTGTGGTTAAGGAATCAATATACACTACCTGACAAGAAAAACTGCATACTTGCTCTGGATAAACCACTTTCTGCTCAATATCCACCAGTCCAGGAGAGCGTTCCTGTAGGACTTTGGCTCTGTAAAAATGAGCCACCTTGACTGCCTAGTTTGGTTCAAAGGTGTAGTGCAGTTTTTCTTATTGCCCCATGGGATTAGAGGGCTAAGAGATTGTCGGGCTCTAGTTCTTCGTTCCTGAGAGAGTCGTTAACTCTTATTTGTACAAAATATATTTCTCAAGGGCCGAACTATCACCCTTTGGAATGTTTAGAAGCCGACTGAGTGATAACTCAGTGACAAGACTGTATTCTTTTAATTGCTGCACACATGAGAGCCTGTATTCAAAATTTAAAGCGTACCTGTCAAAGGTCCTGCCAAGATTTGCCGCCTTCTGCAATCTGAACCAGCAAGTCATGGTCCCCAAGTCATAGTAGAGCTGACTAAGCCTCAGGAAGTGTGTTTGCTGGGATTCACATTCAGGTTACACTCACGCTGGTGCTTTTTTGTTGTTTTCTTTTAAGCCTGGGTCCACTTCTTTAGAGCCTTCCACTAAAAGACCACGATTTTCGTCACTCGAGGTAGCCGTGCTGCAAATTGGTAAGGCTGACATCAAGTTATACGACTTGTTTCATTTTCACCCTACCTTGTGTACTGTCCAAGTCTACCCCTAGGGTTCTGTAGGGATTATGGCAGGCACGGGACGAGGCAGCATCTGGGAATACTTGAGCGTGACCTCTGTTTCTTACCCGCATCCTTGCATTGCTTCTGGAGTGGAGCCGGGCGTCGATCTGGTCGTCTCGGTACCAGAGCTGCCTTGGATGCAGTCCTTCCGTTCTGATAGGTCCACTGTTAGCTTGCCAGAAGCAAATTGTTTTCAATGGTCCTTTTAGGTAGTAGATCCTGAGGAGCCTTTTGTATTTCAGGTTTCGGCTGGCAATACCTTGTGCGCGCAACTTGCTGCAGTTGCCGGTGTGAAAACCTGAAAATGTCCTCAAGTGACATAACACAAATCATATGATGATGTGAGAGAGAAAATGACAATTTATCTTTGGTGAAGCTCGTTACTGTAAACTCATAAACCTCTTCAGTTTCCTTTTATACTTACCGATGCCTTACGCTCTTCTCTCGTAGGTCAAATGCCGTGTGGGACCCATGCTCGCTTGACTAAGGAACCACTCTCTCGTCCTGACAAGACAATTCCCCGTCTGAGGTAAAAATCCTTCCGTTTTCTTTGACTTCTTCCCCGAAAGGTTTACTGCCTATGGTAAGGGAGGTCGTCAGCTGCTTCCCCCCCGAAGAACCAATATTAAACTTTTTCTTTAAATCCAGCTACTTAATTGACACAGGAGATTAGCTAGAGATTAAAGGTCTGCGGTAAGAGGAAGCGTTGAACTTGAGAGGAGGCTGAGGACACAATCAACAGCGTATCTTGAAGGCAGTTGTTGTGATTTTCACTTTTACTTCTCTCTACTTCCCCATTAGCCAGTTGAAGACAGCAGGTCTTCATCTGAAAGTCATAAACATCTCGTGTCTGTCTCCATCGTCATCGGTGTACGTGCTTGACAAAGCAGGTGGTGGTGGAGGTGCACATTGGAATGTTCTCTTGATACCGTTTCTTTTGCCGTTGATGTTTTGAGCACAAGCCGGAAGGGCAAACAGAGCATCAAAGCTGCTCCAGACAGCTTCTTACCACTGAGGCCACCAGTTAAGGAGTGCGCTGCGCCAGAATCCGCCACTGCAGATGAAAATCCATACCATGAAAATGATACAGAAGAGAGTTTCTCATGTAATTTTGGGTGCGCTGAGTTTAAGCGCACTGCATTTGAGAGCGGGTCAAGACTCTGCTGTCGGCGTCTCATCTGCCAGTCGTTGCTTATTGTGGTTTGGCTCATATTTTGGAGCAGATCTGGAGCCTGAGAAAGAGATTCCTTTCAGAGGAAGCTAAACCAGAGAAGTTCCTGGGGAAGGTGTCTAATGCACTCCAACCGCTACTGAGCATATAGTCCCTGAGGTCAGAGCAGGGCAGGTCTGAAGTAAAATGTCCCAGCAGTATGGATGTTGTGGACATTGCCATTCTCAGCGTCAGCATAACCTTTAACAAATAGATTGAGCAGAATTGGTCAGGGCTGGTTGAAATGAACGCTGTCTTGTCCCACAGAGTAAAGTGGCCTCCTCAGGTTAATGCAGATATTTGTCGGATGTGCAAAGAATATTTTGTTCTTCTTAAAGAAAAACCCCAAAAGCCAGCGTGAATTGGTACGCACTGATAACAAATGCCCCCCGTATAAAAATTGTGATTCTCCTCTGTTGTTTGTTTCCTGCCCCAAAGTGTTCAAGCCTCCTCCAAGGAACCAGTGGCGACTGTGAGTCACCGGGAAGAACCAAAATACGGAGGAGACGTCTATCCACGTGCAACACTCAGGACCGGTGAGTATCCCCATGATTCCAATCCGTTCCACTTTGTAGGTAGACGTCAAATCCGAATAGGGCATTTCTTACACACTCGCAGATGACGTTCCGAGTTCAAAGTGCTTGCCAGAATTCGAACTTCCTGACCATACCGTCATCCTTCAAAGTTTTTCCTTTTTTTTTATTTATCACTCAGAAATGGAGAACTGTGTACATCTGATGGTGATTGAAAGTCGACTTCTTGTTTTCTTACTACTGCTTTTCTGTGCAGGTGTCGAATGTATAGATGTTTGCTGCCCGCAGCGGTCGCAGAGAGGTGATACGATCAGGTAGAGTCTCTTCTAATGATGCTTCTTGTTCCTTTTGGCTCTGCGCGTGTATCTCTTTCAGCCGCTGGTAGAGTCTCGAAGATGACCAACGGTCTTTGATCGTCTCAGTGCTGTGAAAGAGAAGTAGCTAGCTTGCGGCTCCGGAATTGCTTGCAAGCCAGTTGCATCTCCAACACAAGCGAGAGCCGTGCTGCGTGACAAAGAGGGTTGTGCTGGTGTGGTGTTTGCTGTGGGAAGAAAGCCAGTAAGGGTGCGGGTGGTGGCCGTCCCAAGTTGTCCTTGGATGTGCAGAATCCGTTTTTGTTTGTGAGTCGTTCTGCCGAGCCATCAATGAGCTGACATTTCACTTCTTTCACTTGGAAACCCGCATCCTAAGCAGAAGGATTAGAGAGCTTGTAAAGCCTGGTGGGACTTGAGGCAGTTTTGGGGACTTTGTAAGTCCCAAAGGATGCCTGGGGTTTGCCTAGGAGGGGGAAAAAGGCAGCGTGCAGTTGGGTTTGAGAGGCCAGCGGCCTCATTGGTATTGGCTGTCTGAGCTGGCAGGACTGTGAGTTGCGACGGCTTTGCGGTCTTTATGGAAACAGGTTTTTGGGGGCAGTAGGTGCAGCTACAGGGAGAGATTTTGTACGGCGGTAAGATGCACGCATCTTTCTGCAGTGACCTGCCCTTACATGAGAGAGGAGAAAGCGTAGATGGGAGCAGAGGGAGGTTCAGTTGCAGCAGTCCTGTTTTGTAGCTAATTCTGTCCCTATTCTTCTCCCCGCTTTAAAAACTAGTGCTGTATTTAGCCTTGCAAAAGCCTTTCTTGTCCAGAGGGTGAATTCTTGAGAATTCCATGGGACAGGACGGATATAGAGCTCGCTTCTCTCTCTCCCTCTCCTGGCAGGTACTGCACACCAGAAGAAAACTCTGCGGAAGAGGAAGGAGCAGTGAAAGAAACCATCGCAGGGGTAAGCTTGTGTTATTCCCAAGGAAAATAGAGCTCTTTGTGATGAGAAACTTCAGCACTCTTCACATGACTTCCTCAACAATATCTGTATTTGCCCAGGTTGTTTTTCCCCGGGAAAGCGGGAGCGTTATTTGATGAGTAGCGCTATCGCCAAGTGTTTTCCGCTGCCGTTAATTTTGTTTCTGGACTATTAGGAGCACACTACACTATACGGTTTTGATTCTTCCCCTTTCACGTGTTGGGTATAGCCTCAAAATCTTTAGCGCACAGACTTGGTTGACCTGCAAAGCTGGACTGGGGTGTCTTTAGTCTTATCTTGTTTGCTGGGATAGGAAGTACGTCTCTTTGACTTTCACCTCTGGTCAGGGTTGAGGTCAAAAATAAAATTTTAGTCATGGTAATCAGAAATAGTAGTCTCAATCTCAACTTGATACCTACACGTGGAGGCTTTGCTGGGGTTCTTAACGCTAGCCCAAGGCAAAGGAGCTTTCTGCCTCTCTTGCCTCCGAGTGCAGCACTCCATGGGTGCACAGTTGGAATGCAGTCGTCAAGAAGAAGTAACTTTGGAGTTTGCTGGTTGCATGGGTGTACAAAAACCCTTCCAGTTTTCTATATAAGCAAGATTTTCTGTCCTGTCCCCAAGGAAACAAATCTGTGCTTGATTGCTAGCTTAACGTCCGTTTGTCTAACAGAGGCAGCGTGGCACAGAAATCTTAGAAGATGCCTTATTCCGAGGACACCCTACACCTGTTCCGTCCAAAAAGTCAGCCAGCCTCGATGTGGAGGAAAAGAAAGTGCCAAGATTGGGAAAAACAGCGGAACGCTTTCCTCCGCTCACAGAGGTACCGTAGGCGACAGTCTGTGAGACAAAAGAGAAGGTTGTGGCAGAGCTGCAAGGAAGTCCTCTTCTTCTCGGTGGTTCTTAAGGCGCTTTGAAATCTGAAGAACTTGCATTGAACCTGTTAGCGAGTGGCTGTGGTTGTGGCTTCACAGTGCGAGGGTCAGCACTAAAGCTGCTTTGAAGGATTTTGTGTGCTCCCCGCGCTCCTTCAGTTGTGCTGCCCTAAGGGTTTGTGGGCCTTCTGTTAGCGGGACGGCTGCCTCAGTTTCCCCCTTTGCCGTTCCCTTTGAAGTCCCCCACCTTCACGTTCTTTCAGGCTCCTGACTTAGCTGCCTCGGTACGGAGGATGCCCGCTGGGGTTGGCTTAAACCTGGGTATTGCGAGGGCCGCAGCAGCACCTGGGAAAGGGGGTTGCCAGAGTTGTGTTCCATTTTCAGCTGCTTGAGCGTGTTTGCTAAGTTGACGGGTTTTATCCCCACGTCCTTGGTGAAAAGAAACGGCAGCAAGCCTGGGCTGTGAAGTTCAAAGTTAGGATGCTGAAACCAACCAAGCAAGGCAAAAGCGCTATCGCTCACTGAGGCAAGAAACCGTCGAAGGCAGTTGCTCTGTCACCTGAGCTGAATTTACAGGCCGTGTTTCAGTGGAAAGCTGCCCCCAGGTCAGCGTGCTCCATGCTCTGTTTCACAAGTCCTTCCCCATTGAATTGTTCCTTTCAGGCCATGGAGAGAGAGGTCAGTGCCGCATTTGGCAGAGGTGAGCCAGATGAGATCATGAGCAGTGCCTTCAAACTAAAGGTCACTCGCGAAGACATCCGCATGCTCAGGAACCTTTGCTGGCTAAACGATGAGGTAAAACCAGCTGCAGCACAGGGACAGTCTCACTCAGCCTTTATTGAAAAATACCCCTCCGCCCTGTACAGAAGTCGCGTCAACGTTCTTTGACGACCTCCGCTGCAGAGCCTAGAAATCTCTGTACACTTCTTATTTGAGGTGTTGAAGGGTCGAGCGTTTCGGGAAGTTCCGTTACTTCTTGTATGACGCAGCTTCCAGGAGTTCGTCCGGGTTATTGGCGTGGGTGGCAGGTGTTTTGATCAAACTGCTGATGTAGCCCCGTGTGAAATCCTGGGAACAAAAGCTGACAGCTGAGGCTGGAGTTCTCTGCGCTGCGTGCTTAAGGGTGGCCAGAAAAGACGTGGTGCTGTATTTTTGGTTGGGGAAGGCAGCGTCATATGTTTACACCTCACGTTTCCTCTTTATGGTACAGGTGGTTAATTTCTACATGGGTCTGCTGATGGAAAGAGGCAAGAAGGAAGGCTATCCAGCGGTCCACGCGTTCAGTACTTTCTTTTATGCCAAACTAACATCTGGGGGCTACGAAGCAGTAAGAAGATGGACCAGAAGTGTGGATGTCTTCAAGCAGGACATCATCTTTGTGCCTGTGAACTTGCAAGCACACTGGACACTAGCCGTGAGTCCCACGGGCTTTTTCTTTAGAATTGGACGGGGAGCAAAAACTGGCAAGAGAAGTCATGTAGGTGTTGGGGGGTGTGCGGCACAAGGTTGTGCTTTGCCTAACGGTCACCTTTTAATAACAGGTCATAGATCTGAGGAAGAACACCATCACGTACTTGGACTCGCTTGGGCAGAAAGGGGACAAGATTTGTCAGACTTTGCTGTAAGTAACCGCTCCGTCACTGCTTTTCTGGTGTGAATGAGGAGAGGGGTTTTAGATTTAGTCCCTGTAAGGCGACTGCCAGTTTTCACGTGGCTTGTAGATAACCAAGCAGGAATCTTGGCGTTGCTTGCTGCGACTTGTCTGGCATCGGCTGCTTATCTGCTGTCACAGCGTCCCCTGCACCCAGGGTCTGGGGTGCCTGGATTCTGCCACCTTCCCGTGAGAGGCACAGCCAAATACGCCATAGACCCGTGGCACACGTGTGCCGACTTTGTTAGTCGGAGCCCAGGATGTGGGATCAAGGCACCCGGTGGAATTACGGCATTACAGTTCCTTGCTTGGTTTGTCTCTTTGTGCTCTGATAACATGTGATTTGGGGCTTTTTGACCTCTCCGAAGCAATGGAGTCGTTGGCCTCGTTCTTGACCATTAGCTCACAGCCTCTCCCTGTGTTTGTAAGTTTCAGATTGGGATTTTTCCTCAAAATCAGCCTTAAATCAGCTGCGGTGAGGATCCTCTGACATTTTACCGTCCTGCCGTCCGTCTTCCTGTGATCCTTCAGCCGCTTTATTTTGTTGTTGGCCTAAATTACAGAGATGAAAAGGGATTTTTTTTTTCCCTTTTGTTTTAACCAGCCAATACCTGCAAAAAGAAAGCTGGGAAAAAAGACAGCTGGAGCTGGATGTTTCAGAGTGGACTCTTCACAGCATGGAGCCACGTGTACGTGAGCACCCCTTGGGTTTGAAATGGGAACTGTAAGTGCTGCTTTGGGGCCCAGATCCTGGCCCGTGGCAAAGAAAGGGTTGAGCTGATGTTTCTCGAGGAGTTGATAGTAAAAAGCAGTCCCTAAAGACCGGATTTAAGAAAGGTCACTTAAGAAAGAGGCGGTGCGAACCTTGAGACACCTCGCAGGGGGGAGGGCTGCTGCGCCTTCTGGGCCTGCCAAAAATTTGGATCGTAGTGTCCGAGTCCGGGAGGCAGAGGGGAGGGATGGTGAGCAGTGAACTGGGTCTGTTCCTCGTGGGCGGGAGTGGGTATCGGGGATTAGGCAAGTAGGGTCAGGAGTGTGCGGTGAGCGCAGTGTCGGTGTGGGTAATGTGCGCTGCTTCCAAGTTGCTTTTCTTTTGAGACAGAGGGAAATCCTCCATCTTCTTTGCATTCCTTAGGAGATCCCTCAGCAGCTGAATGGAAGCGACTGCGGCGTCTTTATGTGTAAATACGCAGATTACATCGCCAGAGAGAAACCATTCAACTTTAGCCAGGTGAGTGAAGGTCATAAACCCCTCCAAGCCCCTCTCGCCCAGGGACAGGAGCCAGGGAGGTTAGGCAGCAGCTCTTCATTGTGTCCGGGGCAGGGGCTGAGGTTTCGTACCCCGTTTCGGTGCGTAGTTGCTGGGATCAGAACTTCCAAGTGGCCTGGGCAGGGCAGAGCTGTGGTTCTCCATCCCCGCCTTTGGGAGCTGCTGCCGGTGAGATTCCTCTTGGGCAAGATACTGCCGCCAGCGGGTTTGGCATATCTGGGCTCGGTATCTTTTGGAGAAATGGCTTCTACCCTTTGACCAGTCAAGACACCGCTTCTTTTTATTGATTTCGTTTTAGACGGGTCTTTTATTAGCGTGCTTGTAAGCTGTCGCGCGGTCAAGTCAATCTGGTTTTGTCGGGTTGTCGTGTCACCCTCTTAGGAACCGCGTGGGGTGTTATACCCAAACGGTTGACAGTTCCTAAAGGGAACTTCCTATTAAGGACTCCGCTGGGCGTTTATGCGTGTTTGCCGCCTCTTTCTACCGTGACGTCATTATTTAATTTCTCTTTTCTTTCTCTTCTCTTTTCAGACTCACATGCCATACTTCCGGAAGAAGATGGTGTGGGAGATAATCCACCAACAGCTGCTGTGACACGTGGACTCTTAGAGTTCTTATTTTGATTACGTTTCTTCGACCTTAGTTACTTTTCTTAGGCCTTTAGTTAGTTTTCTTAGACCTTTAGTTACATTTCTTAGACGAATTTTCCTCTTTAGGTTATGAAGTAGAAGTTAAGATGGTTTATTCCCCCCACCTCCCTTATTTTGGAGACAGTAACTCTGGGGTTTTGGTACACAAGTTTTCCTCTTTAGCTTATGAAGGAGAAGTTAAGATGGTTTATTCCCCCCACCTCCCTTATTTTGGAGACAGTAACTCTGGGGTTTTGGTACACAAGTTTTCCTCTTCAAGTTATGAAGTAGTGGTTAAGACAGTTTATTTCCCCACCACCACCCCCCACCCCCCCTTATTTTGGAGACAGTAACTCTCTTTGAAATTAGCTAACGCACCTTAAGCAAAAGCCAGAAAGGTGGGTGTGACCTCGTTAAGGGCAGAGTGAAGAAGGAACATCGTCAACTTCCATGGCTGAGCCGCACGCTCGCGCCTCGCAGCGCACGCGACCACGTTACAGACAAATGGGAAACATCTGTGGTGGTGGTTACAGTTGTGTTTGCCCACCTTACCTTCCCAAGGACAACGTGCTGAACTACCGTCTCAAAGAGAGTTTTCCTCTGTTTCTGGAATATCTACCATCTCCTTGATTCCTAAAACTGGATTTGTCACGACCACGGAAAGAAAGCGTTTACCATCTCTTGATTTCTCACCAAAGCCCCTGTCCTTTGGGCTGGTTTGGGGTTGGCTTTTTTTGCTGCCTCCAGGGAGTGATCTAATGTGAAAAGAGAAGTATTTATTTCTTTATATAATATAAATATTTATTTTAATAAAAAGAGCCTTAATGGAAGGGAACTCTCCCTGTGTCCTGGTTTGAGGTAAAAGAGAACCAATTTTGTTCAGTAACTTGGCTTCTTAGCTGGGCCTCTTCTACCAACTGAAATTAACTGCCTATTGTGCCGTCAGCGTTCACTCTCTCAGAGCGATAAGAGCAATGTTTACAGCTGATGCCCAGGCATGGGATGCAGAGAGGCTCTTGCTTATACTTATTGCTATAACCCCCACGGCCAACCAGCTTTGTTATTTGCCCCGTTGGAGGGTCGGAAGTGGAAAAGCATAGTGGGGTCCCACCTGCGGGGAGGAGCGACAGGACAGGTGACCCAAAACTGACCAACAGGGTATTCCATCCCATCTGCCTCATGCTCAGTAGAAAAGGGACCAAAGGGATCAAAGGGTTCTTCTACCTGGGGAATGTTTACTTCGCCCTTTGATAATTATGCTGATGTGACCCCATCAGAGCTGGGGCATGGCAACCTTCTGGGCTCTGAGGATAAGGACTGGTACCTTGTTAAGATCGTGATTTTGTTGTTGATGCTCCTGAATGTGGTGCAGGGGTGGTTTCTTGTGAAACATCTGTGCAGGGGGAGCTGGAGGGGACCGTGCGCTGCCGCCACTCAGACCCGCGCAGCCGCTCGGCGATCTGCAGCGGCGCGAACCGCGGCCCCGCCCGGCCCGGCCGCAGCTGCCCCCCCCGGAGCAACGGCACCACCGGCAGCCGCCTCCCCCACGGCACCGGCGCCACCGGCAGCTGCCCCCCCCCGGAGCAACGGCACCACCGGCAGCCGCCTCCCCCACGGCACCGGCGCCACCGGCAGCTGCCCCCCCCCGGAGCAACGGCACCACCGGCAGCCGCCTCCTCCACGGCACCGGCGCCACCGGCAGCCGCCCCCCCCACCGCCACGGCACAGGCGCCACCGCCGCCGCCTGCACCGGCACCGGCACCCGCACCACCGGCAGCCGCCCCCCCCACCGCAACAACACCGGCCCCTCCGCCGCCCGTCCCGGCACAAGCCGCGCCCCCCCCTGCAGCGGCACAAGCCACGCCGCCGCCTCTCCCGGCACAACCTACTGCAGCCACTACAACCAGTACCAAAACTACTCCAACTCCATCAAAATCGGTACAAGCCGCCCCGGGAACCAGGAGCAGGAAGAGGAGGTCAACTCCTTCCCCTGCCCCTTACCACAAAGACCACCTCAAGTCACATAGCTTGGGGGAGAGTTCTGAACAAGATCCAGGGGAGGGTCCTTCAAGACCACAGAAGGGAAAGAGACCTTTGAAAACAGACAAAGGCCAGAGTCCTTCTAGAGCAGATGCTGGAGAGGCCCCTTCTGGGGCAGCCTCCCCACAGGAGGACTCAGATGTAGAGGGAGTTGTTCAATCCTTCTCCGTGAAAGATCTGAGAAGTATCAGGAAGGACTTTAGTCGTCATGAAGGCGAAACACTTGTCTCCTGGTTGCTCCGATGCTGGGATAGCGGGGCAGATACCCTAGACTGAGATGGCAGAGAAGCTAGGCAATTGGGAAACCTGGCCAAGGATGGAGGGATTGATAAAGAAATTGGGAGAAAGACAAGCACTCTCAGTCTCTGGAGGCGACTGGTGTCAGCCATAAAGCGCAGGTATCCCTTCAAGGACGATATCGAATGCCGTCCAAGTAAATGGACCAACATGGGAAAAGGTATGAAGTACCTGAGAGAACTGCCTGTGCGAGAGGTGATTTATAGTGATGGGCAAGCGACAGTAGACCCTGATGAAATGCCATGCAAACGATCTCTGCTCAAAAAGTTTGTACAAAGTGCACCATCAACATATTCCCACACATTGTCAACAATGGTCTGGGGAGGATCCGATACTGACACACCAACTGTAAATGAAGGGGTTAAGAAGGTACGACAGTATGAAGACAGTCTCTCTGGTCCCTTCTCTGTGGCAGCCATAGAAAAGCTGACTGTGACCACCGAGAAAATGACTGAGAAACTGACTGAGAAAATAGAGCAAATGACCCAGAGATTAGTTGAGCAAACCGATAAACTGTTTGATAAACTAACCAAGGTGGAGGAAAAACTCCATTCTTTCCCTGTACAGACTCATGTTGCAGCTGCTAAGAGGAAACGCCCTCCTACTCAAGAGAAAAACCACCCTCCGACTCAAGACAAATCAAAGCTGATGCGAGATATCCTGTGGGTTTGCCTCTGTGAATATGCAGAAGACATGAAGAAGTGGGATGGAGAACCTACCTCAGCCCTACAGGTACGGGTGCTTGAGTTGCAAAATGAAGTCGATAGAAGAAAGGATTCTTACAGGAAGAAGGTTGCTCCAACCTACGGTAGGTGATCCTACGGACCAGGTAGGAACCAATCTGATAATCGTAGGTACTACGGTCAACAGTAGAGGTGCCCTGCCTCCAGCCAGGAGGAGGAGAGGGACAACCGACTTTATTGGACTGTGTGGATTCGATGGCCTGGCACATGAGAGCCACAAAAGTATAAAGCCCTGGTGGACACTGGTGCACAGTGGTGTTGGGTTGTTTTTTGCTGTCTCCAGGGAGTTATCTAATGTGAAAAGAGAAGTATTTATTTCTTTATAGAATTTAAATATTTATTTTCATAAAAAGAGCCTTAATGGAACGAACCTCTACCTGGTAATGAGAGAGGGTGATTTATTCTTTTTTTTTTATTTAACTGAAAAAAAGTTGGATGTAGCGATGTGGATTTTCGCTCCCTCACAATCCCCCAGGAAGAGGATTGGAGCCAGGAGGAGCATCGGAGCACAGAAGCGGCGAAGCGATGGTCACACAGTGCTGCAGGGGCAATCGGGGTGTCGTTCAGTGATGAGATGAGCAAGCAGCATCCCGAAAATCCGCCCCTGGAGAGGGGTCAGTGGTGTACGGACGCTCTCTGTGTTCTGTAAACCCCCTGTGGGGAGCCCCTGCTGCCCCCTTGGCAGCGCCCGGGTGGCTGTGACTGCTGAAAGCTGGTTTGGTGCGTTGAGGTGTTAGGTGGGGTGGCAGCAGCCCCTGCCCGCCCCGGGAGGGGGGACACCACCTCTCCGGTGGCACTGGATGGGTGGGAGGGAGGGAGGGAGCACAGCTCTGGGAGCCATGGAGAAAGGCATGGGGGTGTCCCTCATCGTGGCAGCCCCCAGCAGCCCTACCCCGCCACCCGGCCACCCCAAGGACACCCAAGCCCCATCTTGGTCCTCTCCCTCTTGGGTGATGCCCTTCTACCCACCCTGGAGGTGCGCTCCTCTCCTGCAGGGGGGGACGCCCAGCACTCGCCTGGCTAGAGAAGCACCGGGGGGGTGCTTAGGGGGCATCTGAGCTTCCCAGTTACACGGGCATAATTAGGGCGCCCTTAAGAACCATTAATAACCACTTTGGCTCTGCTAACCAACTGCGGCGAGGCCCCCACCCCGCTTTAGCGCAGGCTTTGTGATGCCAACACCTCCCTGAGCCACTGGGTAAAGCGACGCCTGGCAAAAAAACACCATCACCCAAAGAAAACCCCACACCACATCCCCCACTCCCCGCCCACCCCTTCTCCCCCCATCACAGCCATGGGACAAACTCCCACCACCACCACACCCCAATCTCAGCTCGGCTGTGACGCCCCCAAGACACTGGAAAGAAAGCAACCGAGAGCAAGCTCAGGCTCCTGTGAGCTGCAGAGATTTCTCTTTGGTTTTTGATGTTGTCGTTGGGTGGGTTTTGCTTGGTTGTTTTTCACACAACACTTTGCAGTAGAGGACAAAAACGTGGTGTCGCAGCCCCCGGGGTCAGCGCCGGCACTGCCACCTCCCCCCCCCCAGCTCCTGTGCCTCCTCTTGCCCCGCAGCTGTTCCCACTTTCCTTGCTTGGTTTGGTTGGTTTTTTTTCCTTTCTACCTTTCTTTTTTAATATGTTTTCGCTTCCCCCTTTATTCTCTTTTACCCCTTTTTTCTTTTGACCTTTTTTGCTTTTTCCCCCTTTTTTTCTTTTTCTCTTTTTTCTTTTCCCACTTTTTTTTTCCTCCTTTCCCTTTTTTTTTTTCCCCCTTTTCTCTTTTTAAACATTTCTCAAGCTTTCTCCTGAAGGAACGGCCCCTGGCTCTCCGCTAGCAGAAGGAGCCTACGGAAGAGCTCTGGCACCGACATGGGCAGGAACACCCACAAGTGAGAACTGGATAGACAAAAGGCTCCTCAATGATGACACTGGGGCAGCCCGACCTTAGAAGCAGCAGAGGAGCAGAGCCACCCAGAGCCATCCAGAGAACAGGAAGGGCTATTCAGGGCCTTATTGTCTGCGCGAAGTAACCATCTGCTGAGAACCGGTCTGGCGGCTCAGAGCTCAGCCACAGCAGCACTCTTGAGCCAAAGGGGAAAAGTACACCGGCAGGAAGACTGGGAGCCTTCCTCCACAACAACCCACAGATCATGACCAGAGTGGTGCCTATTCCCAGCCTACACTAATGAATACGTACGCCTTTGCATCAGAAAGGAACGCTTGCTTTACCAGCCCCTGGGCGAGTTGGGAGCCATCCCCCTTGCACCCAGCGCTGCAATAAACATGCTGCTTTGTAACTCGCCCTGAGTTGGGGAGTTTCTTTCCGCACGTCAGCACCCCTGGGATTGCTTTCCTTCTCCCGCCTCGCACTCGCTCAACATGGTTTTTTCCAACTCATTCTTTTTTATTAAAAAAATTAATAAAAAAATGCTCCAACTCTCAGTTTTACAAGGCACACAAAATCTCTAAAAGGGAAACACAAGCGTGAGGTGCTGAGGTACCCAAACCTGCCCCTGTTAGTCCAACTAAAGGGACAGCGTCGGGAGGCGACGGAGGAGGAAGGGGGAGGCTGTGGGATGGAGAGAGCCCTCCCCGTACCCCTCAGCTGCGCATCCTCGCAGCGCCGCGGGAATGGGGGGCTGTGTGTCTGGGCGGGTCTTTGGTTTGCTCCCCTGACCTGCTGGGGGTGGTGGAGGAGGTTGGAGGGGGTTGTCCGGCAGTGGGGTTACATTCATCAGGCGGTGCTGGGCGGCACGACAGGAGCATCACTTGCTGTGCTGCGAGGCCGGGGCTCCCGGAGCGTGTTTCTGCTCCTGCTGCTTCACCTGCTGGACCATTTCCCTCATCTTGCACTGTGCAGTCTTGGGGAGGAGAAGGGAAAAGCAAGAGTTGGGGGTCAGGGCACTGTTTCTCCCACCACCACCCACCCCTGAGCCCCCACCGAGCATCTCGCCGCTCCCAACTTTTCACCCCGGACAAGCCCTAATTAATTTCAGGTTTCTGGGTTTTTTTAACTTGTGCTTCCTCCATCGCTCCTTGAGAGAGGCTCAATTTTTTGGGGGGGGGGCCGCCATCCCGCTCGAGTGGACAGGAGACAAGGTTATGGAAGATGAACCCAGGTGGGATGCGGGTGGCTTTGCCCGCACCGAGGAGTCCATTCACAATGTCCTCACGTCCAGCAGCATCAAAATCATGGTACCCAGCAAAGAGCTCCCCTGGCGCTGAGGGAGGCCAAGCCAGGCTGGCAGCACAGTGCTGACCACAGGGACGCTCTCAACTTGGCCCTTACTGTCCCCCACACCCACAGCCCCCACCCAGCGCACCTTGAACTGAGCCTCGGGCGGCCCTGTGATGATGACCATGCGCTCGCTGCCCTTGGGACCTTCTGCCGGTGCAATCTGGGGAAGTATGGGGGAGAAGGAGCGTGAGTGCAGCCACCGCTTCAGCAAGACCTTCCCTCGGTGGCATGTCCCCCCACAACGCAGGGCAATCCCCCCATGCAGGAGCATCCCCTCCCACCCGAGCCGGGCTCATAACCAGGGTGCTGCAGGCCTGGCCTTCTACTAAACACAGGCGGGAGAGGTGGGCCCATGCCAACGGGTACAGGAGAGCTGGGGAGAGACTTTTTACAAGGGCATGGGGTGACAGGACGAGGCGGAGTGCCTTCAAAGTGGAAGAGGGGACATTTAGAGGAGATAACAGGAAGAAATTTTTCACTGCGAGGGTGGTGAATCACTGGCCCAGCTTGCCCAGAGAAGCTGTGGCTGCCCTAGCCCTGGAGGTGTTCAAGGCCAGGTTGGACGGGGCTTGGAGCAACTTGGGCTGGGGGGAGGTGTCCCTGAACAGGGCAGGGGGGTGGGACTCCATGATCTTCAAGGTCCCTTCCAACCTCAACCGTTCTGTGATAAGCTGGGGAGCAAAACTGCTCCCCGCACACTCCCATTCCCTGACCTCGGCAGTGCAGAGGGGAAACTGAGGCACGAAGCGCAGGACCAGCCCCGCAGCGCCTTCCTCACCTTGATGGAGGCACCCGCAAACCGCACCAGCTGCTTGATGTGCTGCCCCTTCTTCCCGATGATGGCCCCCACCGCCTGCGTCCCGATGAACACGTTCACAACCTCTTGCTCCGGAAGCTGCGGGGGCATGGAAGAGTGAGAGGGTCAGGGCACCAGCTGGACAGGGGACAAAGGAGGTGGCTGTCCCCATCCCACCATCCCATGGTAGTGGTTGCCCACTCTCCCAAGGTGCCCCAGCAAAGATCTCCTGGAGAGGGGGGACAGGCACCTAAAGGGTGCTGATGTGGGAAGGCGCTGGCTGGGGGAGCTCCGCCGAGAGCTGGCTGAGAGCTATGCCGAGGAGCTCTATGGTGGGAGAGAAAATGAGGGTCAGTGATGGCCCCAGCATGCCAGACCCTTCCCGGCCACCCCCAGACCCACGCACAGCAGCAAGATACCACCATAAGCCCGGCAGGGACACGGGGACAACCCTTCAGGCCCTCAAACCCCCCCTCACAGAGCGTGGGTGCATCTGAGCTGCATCCAGCGCCATGGGGCTGGGAGGCAGACGGGGGCTCCCAGTTACCCCCACTCCCCCCACGCTGCCACCTTGCCGCCCGTGTCCCGCATCTGCAGGGGAAAACCACGACACAACTCTCTCCTGCTCTGCATTCCAGCAAGTGCAACCGGATGCTACCTGCAAACCACCACTGCTCAGCTGGAGGACGAGCAGACCCGGCTCCCCTGCCCAGCCTGGACGCCGCTCTCGCTCCCAGCCCTGGAAAAAAAGCCTCTCCAGGACGGGGCTGCAGCAACACCCGCACATTTCCACCCCACAGGAAACAGCTCGTTAACGAGGGGCGAGCACCGCATTTCAAAGCCCCCTTAGGAGCAAGGCAGCGCCCCAAGAGCCAGCCCAACCCCCCAGCACACAGCTCAGCACTCACCACACGCTCGCCGGCCCCCGCAGCAGCGGCTCGAGCGGGGCTGCCCGCGGCCGGCGGTCGGGCGCCGCTCCGTCACAGCCGCTCACCATGGTGGAACGCCGAACGCAGTCCGCGTCCTTCCAGTCGCGCCGCAGCCATGGCGCAGCCGGGTGCAGCGAGCGCAGCTCCGCGCCAGAGGGGCGCAAAGCGCCGTGCGAGCGCGCAGGAAAGGGCTCGGTAAGCCCGGGATTGGCATTCCCTCACCCACCGAGGGCAGAGGAGGCAGGAGGGGGCGCGCGAGAGCCCGCGCCGCCGGCCGCTGTCGCTCGCCTCAGGCCTGCGGGACGCCGAAAGGCTTCTCCGCTCTCCGAGGGGCCCCTCCGCTCTCTGGGAGGCTTCTGGGGGGCCCCTCCGTCTCTGGAGGGCTTCTGGGGGGCCCCTCCGGCCTCCGTGGGGGCCTCTCCCCGAAGGCCTCTTCCCCTCCTCCGGGCACTCCCCGGCCTCCCGGCGCCCAGCTGCCAGCCGGGGCCCGGCTCGGGGCTTCCGGAGAAGGGCAAGCGCCTCCCCCAGACAGAGCAGGGACGGGCGGGACGGCGCCGGCCCGGCCCCACCGCAGGGCAGGGCAGAAGCGGGCCGGGCGGCCGCTAACGGCTCCCTCAGGCAGAGCACAGACGGCGGCGCGCCTGCGCGCGCGCACCCACCGCCCCGCCCCTCTCTCCCCCCTCAGCCGCCCCTCCACTAATGGCTGCGGGGGGCCCTCGGCGCCCTCCTCGCCGCCCCCGGCCCCGCCGCCGCGCAAGAGGCCGCCCCCCAGGGCAGCGAGCCGCCCCGCCGCCTCAGGGCCGCCCCCGGGCATCGCCCCGGCGCCCACTCCCCCCCCATCTCCCCGGCCAGAAGCAATGCTATCAGCAGGGGTCGGGGGCATAACAGTTCAAGAGAAATTCCTTTGTGTAAGAAAGACCAAAGAGTTCTTCAAAGGATCCGGCTGTCCTGACATTTGGGGGGGCAAAGAGAGGAAAAAACCCACCTGGGACCAACCTGTGTGCTCCATTCCCAAAGGACAAAGTGATTGAAGTGGGTGTATGCCCGAGTTGCTTTCCCACCTTTTATGTCCTGTCCTCCTTAGACTTTTCTTTGCAACTCAGTGTAGGGATTTCCGAAACGAACTTAATTTGTTGGCGATAGGAAGAAAGGTAAAATGTTGGGAAGCATTAACGGAATGAGCCAAAGAGGCCTAATGTGCTGCAGCGGGATCATTAGCTCTCTGCGAGCGGTCGTTGGCTGGGAGAGGTTGGGGGGTGTTGAGGAGGGCTGCAGTTAGGTGTATGTGCCTGAGATGATCCCAGGGGCGCTTGGAGGGGGAGACCTTTGGGATAGGAAAAGTAACTTGGGAAGTTTGGGCCCTGTGAAGGGAAGTCAGCCTGCTGGGAGCTTCCCTAGGGTTGCAAAACACTGTTGTGTGTGTTCTTTCCTCAGCGTTTGCATAGTTGTGGATGATGATGATGACGAGACTCCGCCGAAAAAGCAAAAATCAGGTATCGCACATTACACAAGTACTGAATATGCCCGATTTTTCTGAGGTTTCGTGTCCCTTGGAAAAGTCTGGCTTTTGTGCTCTGGCATTGTTCCTGAAACGGTGGCTTTTCAAGCTGTTGGCTTCTTGCCTTGTGGCTCTCTATGCCTATAGCCAATGGCTTGAGGGTGTCCGGTAGGGCTTAGCCCTATAGATGACGGACGTTCTCTGCGGTGACTGTGGCAGGGCCCAATACTTTTACTGCCAGCAGGAGATAGCCCAGGTCTCTGGCGCTGAGCCCGCGCCTGTCAGCAGAAAGAGTATCTTAAATCCAAGCTGTGTGCTCCCTCCTGGCTGTATTCGCAATGTACCTCTGTTGGTTTTCTAGCCTGTTCTTATACGGCCTGTCTTTGTTTTTTAGATTATTCCATCTCTGAGCAGAAAGAGAAAGTTGACGTTTCTGCAGTGCTGCAGTTGCCGACCAAGGCAACCAAACGCCCGGCGGCTTCCGTCAGCGAAGATGCTGCCGGCACAGAGTCTGCGGAAGAGGTTAGCGAGGGCTTTGAAATGTTAGGGTCTGTGCAAGGTGCGAGAGCAAGCGGCTCTCCCTACTGCATCTTGAGGTTGAGCCTGCTCTGAGCCTGTACAGCAGTAGGTGGTTCTTTTGCATTTCTAGCAGGCAGCTCTAATGTGGGCTGGGTTTGCCTTACTCAAGCCTGCGTCCTCTGCTCCGGCACTGGCAGCTGCGGGAGGAGCAAACTGTTTGTTGTCTTCCAGATACTTGAGAATGGTTCAAGTTTATAGTTTTAGTGTGTTTGCAAACTGTTATTCTCTTTCTCAAGCTTGTGGTTAAGGAATCAATATACACTACCTGACAAGAAAAACTGCATACTTGCTCTCGATAAACCACTTTCTGCTCAATATCCACCAGTCCAGGAGAGCGTTCCTGTAGGACTTTGGCTCTGTAAAAATGAGCCACCTTGACTGCCTAGTTTGGTTCAAAGGTGTAGTGCAGTTTTTCTTATTGCCCCATGGGATTAGAGGGCTAAGAGACTGTCGGGCTCTAGTTCTTCGTTCCTGAGAGAGTCGTTAACTCTTATTTGTACAAAATATATTTCTCAAGGGCCGAACTATCACCCTTTGGAATGTTTAGAAGCCGACTGAGTGATAACTCAGTGACAAGACTGTATTCTTTTAATTGCTGCACACATGAGAGCCTGTATTCAAAATTTAAAGCGTACCTGTCAAAGGTCCTGCCAAGATTTGCCGCCTTCTGCAATCTGAACCAGCAAGTCATGGTCCCCAAGTCATAGTAGAGCTGACTAAGCCTCAGGAAGTGTGTTTGCTGGGATTCACATTCAGGTTACACTCACGCTGGTGCTTTTTTGTTGTTTTCTTTTAAGCCTGGGTCCACTTCTTTAGAGCCTTCCACTAAAAGACCACGATTTTCGTCACTCGAGGTAGCCGTGCTGCAAATTGGTAAGGCTGACATCAAGTTATACGACTTGTTTCATTTTCACCCTACCTTGTGTACTGTCCAAGTCTACCCCTAGGGTTCTGTAGGGATTATGGCAGGCACGGGACGAGGCAGCATCTGGGAATACTTGAGCGTGACCTCTGTTTCTTACCCGCATCCTTGCATTGCTTCTGGAGTGGAGCCGGGCGTCGATCTGGTCGTCTCGGTACCAGAGCTGCCTTGGATGCAGTCCTTCCGTTCTGATAGGTCCACTGTTAGCTTGCCAGAAGCAAATTGTTTTCAATGGTCCTTTTAGGTAGTAGATCCTGAGGAGCCTTTTGTATTTCAGGTTTCGGCTGGCAATACCTTGTGCGCGCAACTTGCTGCAGTTGCCAGTGTGAAAACCTGAAAATGTCCTAAAGTGACATAACACAAATCATATGATGATGTGAGAGAGAAAATGACAATTTATCTTTGGTGAAGCTCGTTACTGTAAACTCATAAACCTCTTCAGTTTCCTTTTATACTTACCGATGCCTTACGCTCTTCTCTCGTAGGTCAAATGCCGTGTGGGACCCATGCTCGCTTGACTAAGGAACCACTCTCTCGTCCTGACAAGACAATTCCCCGTCTGAGGTAAAAATCCTTCCGTTTTCTTTGACTTCTTCCCCGAAAGGTTTACTGCCTATGGTAAGGGAGGTCGTCAGCTGCTTCCCCCCCGAAGAACCAATATTAAACTTTTTCTTTAAATCCAGCTACTTAATTGACACAGGAGATTAGCTAGAGATTAAAGGTCTGCGGTAAGAGGAAGCGTTGAACTTGAGAGGAGGCTGAGGACACAATCAACAGCGTATCTTGAAGGCAGTTGTTGTGATTTTCACTTTTACTTCTCTCTACTTCCCCATTAGCCAGTTGAAGACAGCAGGTCTTCATCTGAAAGTCATAAACATCTCGTGTCTGTCTCCATCGTCATCGGTGTACGTGCTTGACAAAGCAGGTGGTGGTGGAGGTGCACATTGGAATGTTCTCTTGATACCGTTTCTTTTGCCGTTGATGTTTTGAGCACAAGCCGGAAGGGCAAACAGAGCATCAAAGCTGCTCCAGACAGCTTCTTACCACTGAGGCCACCAGTTAAGGAGTGCGCTGCGCCAGAATCCGCCACTGCAGATGAAAATCCATACCATGAAAATGATACAGAAGAGAGTTTCTCATGTAATTTTGGGTGCGCTGAGTTTAAGCGCACTGCATTTGAGAGCGGGTCAAGACTCTGCTGTCGGCGTCTCATCTGCCAGTCGTTGCTTATTGTGGTTTGGCTCATATTTTGGAGCAGATCTGGAGCCTGAGAAAGAGATTCCTTTCAGAGGAAGCTAAACCAGAGAAGTTCCTGGGGAAGGTGTCTAATGCACTCCAACCGCTACTGAGCATATAGTCCCTGAGGTCAGAGCAGGGCAGGTCTGAAGTAAAATGTCCCAGCAGTATGGATGTTGTGGACATTGCCATTCTCAGCGTCAGCATAACCTTTAACAAATAGATTGAGCAGAATTGGTCAGGGCTGGTTGAAATGAACGCTGTCTTGTCCCACAGAGTAAAGTGGCCTCCTCAGGTTAATGCAGATATTTGTCGGATGTGCAAAGAATATTTTGTTCTTCTTAAAGAAAAACCCCAAAAGCCAGCGTGAATTGGTACGCACTGATAACAAATGCCCCCCGTATAAAAATTGTGATTCTCCTCTGTTGTTTGTTTCCTGCCCCAAAGTGTTCAAGCCTCCTCCAAGGAACCAGTGGCGACTGTGAGTCACCGGGAAGAACCAAAATACGGAGGAGACGTCTATCCACGTGCAACACTCAGGACCGGTGAGTATCCCCATGATTCCAATCCGTTCCACTTTGTAGGTAGACGTCAAATCCGAATAGGGCATTTCTTACACACTCGCAGATGACGTTCCGAGTTCAAAGTGCTTGCCAGAATTCGAACTTCCTGACCATACCGTCATCCTTCAAAGTTTTTCCTTTTTTTTTTATTTATCACTCAGAAATGGAGAGCTGTGTACATCTGATGGTGATTGAAAGTCGACTTCTTGTTTTCTTACTACTGCTTTTCTGTGCAGGTGTTGAATGTATAGATGTTTGCTGCCCGCAGCGGTCGCAGAGAGGTGATACGATCAGGTAGAGTCTCTTCTAATGATGCTTCTTGTTCCTTTTGGCTCTGCGCGTGTATCTCTTTCAGCCGCTGGTAGAGTCTCGAAGATGACCAACGGTCTTTGATCGTCTCAGTGCTGTGAAAGAGAAGTAGCTAGCTTGCGGCTCCGGAATTGCTTGCAAGCCAGTTGCATCTCCAACACAAGCGAGAGCCGTGCTGCGTGACAAAGAGGGTTGTGCTGGTGTGGTGTTTGCTGTGGGAAGAAAGCCAGTAAGGGTGCGGGTGGTGGCCGTCCCAAGTTGTCCTTGGATGTGCAGAATCCGTTTTTGTTTGTGAGTCGTTCTGCCGAGCCATCAATGAGCTGACATTTCACTTCTTTCACTTGGAAACCCGCATCCTAAGCAGAAGGATTAGAGAGCTTGTAAAGCCTGGTGGGACTTGAGGCAGTTTTGGGGACTTTGTAAGTCCCAAAGGATGCCTGGGGTTTGCCTAGGAGGGGGAAAAAGGCAGCGTGCAGTTGGGTTTGAGAGGCCAGCGGCCTCATTGGTATTGGCTGTCTGAGCTGGCAGGACTGTGAGTTGCGACGGCTTTGCGGTCTTTATGGAAACAGGTTTTTGGGGGCAGTAGGTGCAGCTACAGGGAGAGATTTTGTACGGCGGTAAGATGCACGCATCTTTCTGCAGTGACCTGCCCTTACATGAGAGAGGAGAAAGCGTAGATGGGAGCAGAGGGAGGTTCAGTTGCAGCAGTCCTGTTTTGTAGCTAATTCTGTCCCTATTCTTCTCCCCGCTTTAAAAACTAGTGCTGTATTTAGCCTTGCAAAAGCCTTTCTTGTCCAGAGGGTGAATTCTTGAGAATTCCATGGGACAGGACGGATATAGAGCTCGCTTCTCTCTCTCCCTCTCCTGGCAGGTACTGCACACCAGAAGAAAACTCTGCGGAAGAGGAAGGAGCAGTGAAAGAAACCATCGCAGGGGTAAGCTTGTGTTATTCCCAAGGAAAATAGAGCTCTTTGTGATGAGAAACTTCAGCACTCTTCACATGACTTCCTCAACAATATCTGTATTTGCCCAGGTTGTTTTTCCCCGGGAAAGCGGGAGCGTTATTTGATGAGTAGCGCTATCGCCAAGTGTTTTCCGCTGCCGTTAATTTTGTTTCTGGACTATTAGGAGCACACTACACTATACGGTTTTGATTCTTCCCCTTTCACGTGTTGGGTATAGCCTCAAAATCTTTAGCGCACAGACTTGGTTGACCTGCAAAGCTGGACTGGGGTGTCTTTAGTCTTATCTTGTTTGCTGGGATAGGAAGTACGTCTCTTTGACTTTCACCTCTGGTCAGGGTTGAGGTCAAAAATAAAATTTTAGTCATGGTAATCAGAAATAGTAGTCTCAATCTCAACTTGATACCTACACGTGGAGGCTTTGCTGGGGTTCTTAACGCTAGCCCAAGGCAAAGGAGCTTTCTGCCTCTCTTGCCTCCGAGTGCAGCACTCCATGGGTGCACAGTTGGAATGCAGTCGTCAAGAAGAAGTAACTTTGGAGTTTGCTGGTTGCATGGGTGTACAAAAACCCTTCCAGTTTTCTATATAAGCAAGATTTTCTGTCCTGTCCCCAAGGAAACAAATCTGTGCTTGATTGCTAGCTTAACGTCCGTTTGTCTAACAGAGGCAGCGTGGCACAGAAATCTTAGAAGATGCCTTATTCCGAGGACACCCTACACCTGTTCCGTCCAAAAAGTCAGCCAGCCTCGATGTGGAGGAAAAGAAAGTGCCAAGATTGGGAAAAACAGCGGAACGCTTTCCTCCGCTCACAGAGGTACCGTAGGCGACAGTCTGTGAGACAAAAGAGAAGGTTGTGGCAGAGCTGCAAGGAAGTCCTCTTCTTCTCGGTGGTTCTTAAGGCGCTTTGAAATCTGAAGAACTTGCATTGAACCTGTTAGCGAGTGGCTGTGGTTGTGGCTTCACAGTGCGAGGGTCAGCACTAAAGCTGCTTTGAAGGATTTTGTGTGCTCCCCGCGCTCCTTCAGTTGTGCTGCCCTAAGGGTTTGTGGGCCTTCTGTTAGCGGGACGGCTGCCTCAGTTTCCCCCTTTGCCGTTCCCTTTGAAGTCCCCCACCTTCACGTTCTTTCAGGCTCCTGACTTAGCTGCCTCGGTACGGAGGATGCCCGCTGGGGTTGGCTTAAACCTGGGTATTGCGAGGGCCGCAGCAGCACCTGGGAAAGGGGGTTGCCAGAGTTGTGTTCCATTTTCAGCTGCTTGAGCGTGTTTGCTAAGTTGACGGGTTTTATCCCCACGTCCTTGGTGAAAAGAAACGGCAGCAAGCCTGGGCTGTGAAGTTCAAAGTTAGGATGCTGAAACCAACCAAGCAAGGCAAAAGCGCTATCGCTCACTGAGGCAAGAAACCGTCGAAGGCAGTTGCTCTGTCACCTGAGCTGAATTTACAGGCCGTGTTTCAGTGGAAAGCTGCCCCCAGGTCAGCGTGCTCCATGCTCTGTTTCACAAGTCCTTCCCCATTGAATTGTTCCTTTCAGGCCATGGAGAGAGAGGTCAGTGCCGCATTTGGCAGAGGTGAGCCAGATGAGATCATGAGCAGTGCCTTCAAACTAAAGGTCACTCGCGAAGACATCCGCACGCTCAGGAACCTTTGCTGGCTAAACGATGAGGTAAAACCAGCTGCAGCACAGGGCTAGTCTCACTCAGCCTTTATTGAAAAATACCCCTCCGCCCTGTACAGAAGTCGCGTCAACGTTCTTTGACGACCTCCGCTGCAGAGCCTAGAAATCTCTGTACACTTCTTATTTGAGGTGTTGAAGGGTCGAGCGTTTCGGGAAGTTCCGTTACTTCTTGTATGACGCAGCTTCCAGGAGTTCGTCCGGGTTATTGGCGTGGGGGGCAGGTGTTTTGATCAAACTGCCGATGTAGCCCCGTGTGAAATCCTGGGAACAAAAGCCTCCAGCTGAGGCTGGAGTTCTCTGCGCTGCGTGCTTAAGGGTGGCCAGAAAAGACGTGGTGCTGTATTTTTGGTTGGGGAAGGCAGCGTCATATGTTTACACCTCACGTTTCCTCTTTATGGTACAGGTGGTTAATTTCTACATGAGTCTGGTGATGGAAAGAGGGAAGAAGGAAGGCTATCCAGCAGTCCACGCGTTTAGTACTTTCTTTTATCCGAAACTAACATCTGGGGGCTACGAGTCGGTCAGAAGGTGGACCAAGAGTGTCAATGTCTTTAAGCAGGACATCCTCTTCGTGCCTGTGAACTCGCGAGCACACTGGACACTAGCCGTGAGTCCCACGGGCTTTTTCTTTAGAATTGGACGGGGAGCAAAAACTGGCAAGAGAAGTCATGTAGGTGTTGGGGGGTGTGCGGCACAAGGTTGTGCTTTGCCTAACGGTCACCTTTTAATAACAGGTCATAGATCTGAGGAAGAACACCATCACGTACTTGGACTCGCTTGGGCAGAAAGGGGACAAGATTTGTCAGACTTTGCTGTAAGTAACCGCTCCGTCACTGCTTTTCTGGTGTGAATGAGGAGAGGGGTTTTAGATTTAGTCCCTGTAAGGCGACTGCCAGTTTTCACGTGGCTTGTAGATAACCAACCCGGAATCTTGGCGTTGCTTGCTGCGACTTGTCTGGCATCGACTGCTTATCTGCTGTCACAGTGTCCCCTGCACCCAGGGTCTGGGGTGCCTGGATTCTGCCACCTTCCCGTGAGAGGCACAGCCAAATACGCCATAGACCCGTGGCACACGTGTGCCGACTTTGTTAGTCGGAGCCCAGGATGTGGGATCAAGGCACCCGGTGGAATTACGGCATTACAGTTCCTTGCTTGGTTTGTCTCTTTGTGCTCTGATAACATGTGATTTGGGGCTTTTTGACCTCTCCGAAGCAATGGAGTCGTTGGCCTCGTTCTTGACCATTAGCTCACAGCCTCTCCCTGTGTTTGTAAGTTTCAGATTGGGATTTTTCCTCAAAATCAGCCTTAAATCAGCTGCGGTGAGGATCCTCTGACATTTTACCGTCCTGCCGTCCGTCTTCCTGTGATCCTTCAGCCGCTTTATTTTGTTGTTGGCCTAAATTACAGAGATGAAAAGGGATTTTTTTTTTCCCTTTTGTTTTAACCAGCCAATACCTGCAAAAAGAAAGCTGGGAAAAAAGACAGCTGGAGCTGGATGTTTCAGAGTGGACTCTTCACAGCATGGAGCCACGTGTACGTGAGCACCCCTTGGGTTTGAAATGGGAACTGTAAGTGCTGCTTTGGGGCCCAGATCCTGGCCCGTGGCAAAGAAAGGGTTGAGCTGATGTTTCTCGAGGAGTTGATAGTAAAAAGCAGTCCCTAAAGACCGGATTTAAGAAAGGTCACTTAAGAAAGAGGCGGTGCGAACCTTGAGACACCTCGCAGGGGGGAGGGCTGCTGCGCCTTCTGGGCCTGCCAAAAATTTGGATCGTAGTGTCCGAGTCCGGGAGGCAGAGGGGAGGGATGGTGAGCAGTGAACTGGGTCTGTTCCTCGTGGGCGGGAGTGGGTATCGGGGATTAGGCAAGTAGGGTCAGGAGTGTGCGGTGAGCGCAGTGTCGGTGTGGGTAATGTGCGCTGCTTCCAAGTTGCTTTTCTTTTGAGACAGAGGGAAATCCTCCATCTTCTTTGCATTCCTTAGGAGATCCCTCAGCAGCTGAATGGAAGCGACTGCGGCGTCTTTATGTGTAAATACGCAGATTACATCGCCAGAGAGAAACCATTCAACTTTAGCCAGGTGAGTGAAGGTCATAAACCCCTCCAAGCCCCTCTCGCCCAGGGACAGGAGCCAGGGAGGTTAGGCAGCAGCTCTTCATTGTGTCCGGGGCAGGGGCTGAGGTTTCGTACCCCGTTTCGGTGCGTAGTTGCTGGGATCAGAACTTCCAAGTGGCCTGGGCAGGGCAGAGCTGTGGTTCTCCATCCCCGCCTTTGGGAGCTGCTGCCGGTGAGATTCCTCTTGGGCAAGATACTGCCGCCAGCGGGTTTGGCATATCTGGGCTCGGTATCTTTTGGAGAAATGGCTTCTACCCTTTGACCAGTCAAGACACCGCTTCTTTTTATTGATTTCGTTTTAGACGGGTCTTTTATTAGCGTGCTTGTAAGCTGTCGCGCGGTCAAGTCAATCTGGTTTTGTCGGGTTGTCGTGTCACCCTCTTAGGAACCGCGTGGGGTGTTATACCCAAACGGTTGACAGTTCCTAAAGGGAACTTCCTATTAAGGACTCCGCTGGGCGTTTATGCGTGTTTGCCGCCTCTTTCTACCGTGACGTCATTATTTAATTTCTCTTTTCTTTCTCTTCTCTTTTCAGACTCACATGCCATACTTCCGGAAGAAGATGGTGTGGGAGATAATCCACCAACAGCTGCTGTGACACGTGGACTCTTAGAGTTCTTATTTTGATTACGTTTCTTCGACCTTAGTTACTTTTCTTAGGCCTTTAGTTAGTTTTCTTAGACCTTTAGTTACATTTCTTAGACGAATTTTCCTCTTTAGGTTATGAAGTAGAAGTTAAGATGGTTTATTCCCCCCACCTCCCTTATTTTGGAGACAGTAACTCTGGGGTTTTGGTACACAAGTTTTCCTCTTTAGCTTATGAAGGAGAAGTTAAGATGGTTTATTCCCCCCACCTCCCTTATTTTGGAGACAGTAACTCTGGGGTTTTGGTACACAAGTTTTCCTCTTCAAGTTATGAAGTAGTGGTTAAGACAGTTTATTTCCCCACCACCACCCCCCACCCCCCCTTATTTTGGAGACAGTAACTCTCTTTGAAATTAGCTAACGCACCTTAAGCAAAAGCCAGAAAGGTGGGTGTGACCTCGTTAAGGGCAGAGTGAAGAAGGAACATCGTCAACTTCCATGGCTGAGCCGCACGCTCGCGCCTCGCAGCGCACGCGACCACGTTACAGACAAATGGGAAACATCTGTGGTGGTGGTTACAGTTGTGTTTGCCCACCTTACCTTCCCAAGGACAACGTGCTGAACTACCGTCTCAAAGAGAGTTTTCCTCTGTTTCTGGAATATCTACCATCTCCTTGATTCCTAAAACTGGATTTGTCACGACCACGGAAAGAAAGCGTTTACCATCTCTTGATTTCTCACCAAAGCCCCTGTCCTTTGGGCTGGTTTGGGGTTGGCTTTTTTTGCTGCCTCCAGGGAGTGATCTAATGTGAAAAGAGAAGTATTTATTTCTTTATATAATATAAATATTTATTTTAATAAAAAGAGCCTTAATGGAAGGAAACTCTCCCTGTGTCCTGGTTTGAGGTAAAAGAGAACCAATTTTGTTCAGTAACTTGGCTTCTTAGCTGGGCCTCTTCTACCAACTGAAATTAACTGCCTATTGTGCTGTCAGCGTTCACTCTCTCAGAGCGATAAGAGCAATGGTTACAGCTGATGCCCAGGCATGGGATGCAGAGAGGCTCTTGCTTATACTTATTGCTATAACCCCCACGGCCAACCAGCTTTGTTATTTGCCCCGTTGGAGGGTCGGAAGTGGAAAAGCATAGTGGGGTCCCACCTGCGGGGAGGAGCGACAGGACAGGTGACCCAAAACTGACCAACAGGGTATTCCATCCCATCTGCCTCATGCTCAGTAGAAAAGGGACCAAAGGGATCAAAGGGTTCTTCTACCTGGGGAATGTTTACTTCGCCCTTTGATAATTATGCTGATGTGACCCCATCAGAGCTGGGGCATGGCAACCTTCTGGGCTCTGAGGATAAGGACTGGTACCTTGTTAAGATCGTGATTTTGTTGTTGATGCTCCTGAATGTGGTGCAGGGGTGGTTTCTTGTGAAACATCTGTGCAGGGGGAGCTGGAGGGGACCGTGCGCTGCCGCCACTCAGACCCGCGCAGCCGCTCGGCGATCTGCAGCGGCGCGAACCGCGGCCCCGCCCGGCCCGGCCGCAGCTGCCCCCCCCGGAGCAACGGCACCACCGGCAGCCGCCTCCCCCACGGCACCGGGGCCACCGGCAGCTGCCCCCCCCGGAGCAACGGCGCCACCGGCAGCCGCCCCCCCCACCGCCACGGCACAGGCGCCTCCGCCGCCGCCTGCACCGGCACCGGCACCCGCACCACCGGCAGCCGCCCCCCCCACCGCAACAACACCGGCCCCTCCGCCGCCCGTCCCGGCACAAGCCGCGCCCCCCCCTGCAGCGGCACAAGCCACGCCGCCGCCTCTCCCGGCACAACCTACTGCAGCCACTACAACCAGTACCAAAACTACTCCAACTCCATCAAAATCGGTACAAGCCGCCCCGGGAACCAGGAGCAGGAAGAGGAGGTCAACTCCTTCCCCTGCCCCTTACCACAAAGACCACCTCAAGTCACATAGCTTGGGGGAGAGTTCTGAACAAGATCCAGGGGAGGGTCCTTCAAGACCACAGAAGGGAAAGAGACCTTTGAAAACAGACAAAGGCCAGAGTCCTTCTAGAGCAGATGCTGGAGAGGCCCCTTCTGGGGCAGCCTCCCCACAGGAGGACTCAGATGTAGAGGGAGTTGTTCAATCCTTCTCTGTGAAAGATCTGAGAAGTATCAGGAAGGACTTTAGTCGTCATGAAGGCGAAACACTTGTCTCCTGGTTGCTCCGATGCTGGGATAGCGGGGCAGATACCCTAGACTGAGATGGCAGAGAAGCTAGGCGATTGGGAAACCTGGCCAAGGATGGAGGGATTGATAAAGAAATTGGGAGAAAGACAAGCACTCTCAGTCTCTGGAGGCGACTGGTGTCAGCCATAAAGCGCAGGTATCCCTTCAAGGACGATATCGAATGCCGTCCAAGTAAATGGACCAACATGGGAAAAGGTATGAAGTACCTGAGAGAACTGCCTGTGCGAGAGGTGATTTATAGTGATGGGCAAGCGACAGTAGACCCTGATGAAATGCCATGCAAACGATCTCTGCTCAAAAAGTTTGTACAAAGTGCACCATCAACATATTCCCACACATTGTCAACAATGGTCTGGGGAGGATCCGATACTGACACACCAACTGTAAATGAAGGGGTTAAGAAGGTACGACAGTATGAAGACAGTCTCTCTGGTCCCTTCTCTGTGGCAGCCATAGAAAAGCTGACTGTGACCACCGAGAAAATGACTGAGAAACTGACTGAGAAAATAGAGCAAATGACCCAGAGATTAGTTGAGCAAACCGATAAACTGTTTGATAAACTAACCAAGGTGGAGGAAAAACTCCATTCTTTCCCTGTACAGACTCATGTTGCAGCTGCTAAGAGGAAACGCCCTCCTACTCAAGAGAAAAACCACCCTCCGACTCAAGACAAATCAAAGCTGATGCGAGATATCCTGTGGGTTTGCCTCTGTGAATATGCAGAAGACATGAAGAAGTGGGATGGAGAACCTACCTCAGCCCTACAGGTACGGGTGCTTGAGTTGCAAAATGAAGTCGACAGAAGAAAGGATTCTTACAGGAAGAAGGTTGCTCCAACCTACGGTAGGTGATCCTACGGACCAGGTAGGAACCAATCTGATAATCGTAGGTACTACGGTCAACAGTAGAGGTGCCCTGCCTCCAGCCAGGAGGAGGAGAGGGACAACCGACTTTATTGGACTGTGTGGATTCGATGGCCTGGCACATGAGAGCCACAAAAGTATAAAGCCCTGGTGGACACTGGTGCACAGTGGTGTTGGGTTGTTTTTTGCTGTCTCCAGGGAGTTATCTAATGTGAAAAGAGAAGTATTTATTTCTTTATAGAATTTAAATATTTATTTTCATAAAAAGAGCCTTAATGGAACGAACCTCTACCTGGTAATGAGAGAGGGTGATTTATTCTTTTTTTTTTATTTAACTGAAAAAAAGTTGGATGTAGCGATGTGGATTTTCGCTCCCTCACAATCCCCCAGGAAGAGGATTGGAGCCAGGAGGCGCATCGGAGCACAGAAGCGGCGAAGCGATGGTCACACAGTGCTGCAGGGGCAATCGGGGTGTCGTTCAGTGATGAGATGAGCAAGCAGCATCCCGAAAATCCGCCCCTGGAGAGGGGTCAGCGGTGTACGGACGCTCTCTGTGTTCTGTAAACCCCCTGTGGGGAGCCCCTGCTGCCCCCTTGGCAGCGCCCGGGTGGCTGTGACTGCTGAAAGCTGGTTTGGTGTGTTGAGGTGTTAGGTGGGGTGGCAGCAGCCCCTGCCCGCCCCGGGAGGGGGGACACCACCTCTCCGGTGGCACTGGATGGGTGGGAGGGAGGGAGGGAGCACAGCTCTGGGAGCCATGGAGAAAGGCATGGGGGTGTCCCTCATCGTGGCAGCCCCCAGCAGCCCTACCCCGCCACCCGGCCACCCCAAGGACACCCAAGCCCCATCTTGGTCCTCTCCCTCTTGGGTGATGCCCTTCTACCCACCCTGGAGGTGCGCTCCTCTCCTGCAGGGGGGGACGCCCAGCACTCGCCTGGCTAGAGAAGCACCGGGGGGGTGCTTAGGGGGCATCTGAGCTTCCCAGTTACACGGGCATAATTAGGGCGCCCTTAAGAACCATTAATAACCACTTTGGCTCTGCTAACCAACTGCGGCAAGGCCCCCACCCCGCTTTAGCGCAGGCTTTGTGATGCCAACACCTCCCTGAGCCACTGGGTAAAGCGACGCCTGGCAAAAAAACACCATCACCCAAAGAAAACCCCACACCACATCCCCCACTCCCCGCCCACCCCTTCTCCCCCCATCACAGCCATGGGACAAACTCCCACCACCACCACACCCCAATCTCAGCTCGGCTGTGACGCCCCCAAGACACTGGAAAGAAAGCAACCGAGAGCAAGCTCAGGCTCCTGTGAGCTGCAGAGATTTCTCTTTGGTTTTTGATGTTGTCGTTGGGTGGGTTTTGCTTGGTTGTTTTTCACACAACACTTTGCAGTAGAGGACAAAAACGTGGTGTCGCAGCCCCCGGGGTCAGCGCCGGCACTGCCACCTCCCCCCCCCCAGCTCCTGTCCCTCCTCTTGCCCTGCAGCTGTTCCCACTTTCCTTGCTTGGTTTGGTTGGTTTTTTTTCCTTTCTACCTTTCTTTTTTAATATGTTTTCGCTTCCCCCTTTATTCTCTTTTACCCCTTTTTTCTTTTGACCTTTTTTGCTTTTTCCCTCTTTTTTTCTTTTTCTCTTTTTTCTTTTCCCACTTTTTTTTTCCTCCTTTCCCTTTTTTTTTTTCCCCCTTTTCTCTTTTTAAACATTTCTCAAGCTTTCTCCTGAAGGAACGGCCCCTGGCTCTCCGCTAGCAGAAGGAGCCTACGGAAGAGCTCTGGCACTGACATGGGCAGGAACACCCACAAGTGAGAACTGGATAGACAAAAGGCTCCTCAATGATGACACTGGGGCAGCCCGACCTTAGAAGCAGCAGAGGAGCAGAGCCACCCAGAGAACAGGAAGGGCTATTCAGGGCCTTATTGTCTGCGCGAAGTAACCATCTGCTGAGAACCGGTCTGGCGGCTCAGAGCTCAGCCACAGCAGCACTCTTGAGCCAAAGGGGAAAAGTACACCGGCAGGAAGACTGGGAGCCTTCCTCCACAACAACCCACAGATCATGACCAGAGTGGTGCCTATTCCCAGCCTACACTAATGAATACGTACGCCTTTGCATCAGAAAGGAACGCTTGCTTTACCAGCCCCTGGGCGAGTTGGGAGCCATCCCCCTTGCACCCAGCGCTGCAATAAACATGCTGCTTTGTAACTCGCCCTGAGTTGGGGAGTTTCTTTCCGCACGTCAGCACCCCTGGGATTGCTTTCCTTCTCCCGCCTCGCACTCGCTCAACATGGTTTTTTCCAACTCATTCTTTTTTATTAAAAAAATTAATAAAAAAATGCTCCAACTCTCAGTTTTACAAGGCACACAAAATCTCTAAAAGGGAAACACAAGCGTGAGGTGCTGAGGTACCAAAACCTGCCCCTGTTAGTCCAACTAAAGGGACAGCGTCGGGAGGCGACGGAGGAGGAAGGGGGAGGCTGTGGGATGGAGAGAGCCCTCCCCGTACCCCTCAGCTGCGCATCCTCGCAGCGCCGCGGGAATGGGGGGCTGTGTGTCTGGGCGGGTCTTTGGTTTGCTCCCCTGACCTGCTGGGGGTGGTGGAGGAGGTTGGAGGGGGTTGTCCGGCAGTGGGGTTACATTCATCAGGCGGTGCTGGGCGGCACAACAGGAGCATCACTTGCTGTGCTGCGAGGCCGGGGCTCCCGGAGCGTGTTTCTGCTCCTGCTGCTTCACCTGCTGGACCATTTCCCTCATCTTGCACTGTGCAATCTTGGGGACGAGAAGGGAAAAGCAAGAGTTGGGGGTCAGGGCACTGTTTCTCCCACCACCACCCACCCCTGAGCCCCCACCGAGCATCTCGCCGCTCCCAACTTTTCACCCCGGACAAGCCCTAATTAATTTCAGGTTTCTGGTTTTTTTTAACTTGTGCTTCCTCCATCGCTCCTTGAGAGAGGCTCAATTTTTTGGGGGGGGGGGCCGCCATCCCGCTCGAGTGGACAGGAGACAAGGTTATGGAAGATGAACCCAGGTGGGATGCGGGTGGCTTTGCCCGCACCGAGGAGTCCATTCACAATGTCCTCACGTCCAGCAGCATCAAAATCATGGTACCCAGCAAAGAGCTCCCCTGGCGCTGAGGGAGGCCAAGCCAGGCTGGCAGCACAGTGCTGACCACAGGGACGCTCTCAACTTGGCCCTTACTGTCCCCCACACCCACAGCCCCCACCCAGCGCACCTTGAACTGAGCCTCGGGCGGCCCTGTGATGATGACCATGCGCTCGCTGCCCTTGGGACCTTCTGCCGGTGCAATCTGGGGAAGTATGGGGGAGAAGGAGCGTGAGTGCAGCCACCGCTTCAGCAAGACCTTCCCTCGGTGGCATGTCCCCCCACAACGCAGGGCAATCCCCCCATGCAGGAGCATCCCCTCCCACCCGAGCCGGGCTCATAACCAGGGTGCTGCAGGCCTGGCCTTCTACTAAACACAGGCGGGAGAGGTGGGCCCATGCCAACGGGTACAGGAGAGCTGGGGAGAGACTTTTTACAAGGGCATGGGGTGACAGGACGAGGCGGAGTGCCTTCAAAGTGGAAGAGGGGACATTTAGAGGAGATAACAGGAAGAAATTTTTCACTGCGAGGGTGGTGAATCACTGGCCCAGCTTGCCCAGAGAAGCTGTGGCTGCCCTAGCCCTGGAGGTGTTCAAGGCCAGGTTGGACGGGGCTTGGAGCAATTTGGGCTGGGGGGAGGTGTCCCTGAACAGGGCAGGGGGGTGGGACTCCATGATCTTCAAGGTCCCTTCCAACCTCAACCGTTCTGTGATAAGCTGGGGAGCAAAACTGCTCCCCGCACACTCCCATTCCCTGACCTCGGCAGTGCAGAGGGGAAACTGAGGCACGAAGCGCAGGACCAGCCCCGCAGCGCCTTCCTCACCTTGATGGAGGCACCCGCAAACCGCACCAGCTGCTTGATGTGCTGCCCCTTCTTCCCGATGATGGCCCCCACCGCCTGCGTCCCGATGAACACGTTCACAACCTCTTGCTCCGGAAGCTGCGGGGGCATGGAAGAGTGAGAGGGTCAGGGCACCAGCTGGACAGGGGACAAAGGAGGTGGCTGTCCCCATCCCACCATCCCATGGTAGTGGTTGCCCACTCTCCCAAGGTGCCCCAGCAAAGATCTCCTGGAGAGGGGGGACAGGCACCTAAAGGGTGCTGATGTGGGAAGGCGCTGGCTGGGGGAGCTCCGCCGAGAGCTGGCTGAGAGCTATGCCGAGGAGCTCTATGGTGGGAGAGAAAATGAGGGTCAGTGATGGCCCCAGCATGCCAGACCCTTCCCGGCCACCCCCAGACCCACGCACAGCAGCAAGATACCACCATAAGCCCGGCAGGGACACGGGGACAACCCTTCAGGCCCTCAAACCCCCCCTCACAGAGCGTGGGTGCATCTGAGCTGCATCCAGCGCCATGGGGCTGGGAGGCAGACGGGGGCTCCCAGTTACCCCCACTCCCCCCACGCTGCCACCTTGCCGCCCGTGTCCCGCATCTGCAGGGGAAAACCACGACACAACTCTCTCCTGCTCTGCATTCCAGCAAGTGCAACCGGATGCTACCTGCAAACCACCACTGCTCAGCTGGAGGACGAGCAGACCCGGCTCCCCTGCCCAGCCTGGACGCCGCTCTCGCTCCCAGCCCTGGAAAAAAAGCCTCTCCAGGACGGGGCTGCAGCAACACCCGCACATTTCCACCCCACAGGAAACAGCTCGTTAACGAGGGGCGAGCACCGCATTTCAAAGCCCCCTTAGGAGCAAGGCAGCGCCCCAAGAGCCAGCCCAACCCCCCAGCACACAGCTCAGCGCTCACCACACGCTCGCCGGCCCCCGCAGCAGCGGCTCGAGCGGGGCTGCCCGCGGCCGGCGGTCGGGCGCCGCTCCGTCACAGCCGCTCACCATGGTGGAACGCCGAACGCAGTCCGCGTCCTTCCAGTCGCGCCGCAGCCATGGCGCAGCCGGATGCGGCTACCGGAGCTCCGCGCCAGAGGGGCGCAAAGCGCCGTGCGAGCGCGGAGGAAAGGGCTCGGTAAGCCCGGGATTGGCATTCCCTCACCCACCGAGGGCAGAGGAGGCAGGAGGGGGCGCGCGAGAGCCCGCGCCGCCGGCCGCTGTCGCTCGCCTCAGGCCTGCGGGACGCCGAAAGGCTTCTCCGCTCTCCGAGGGGCCCCTCCGCTCTCTGGGAGGCTTCTGGGGGGCCCCTCCGTCTCTGGAGGGCTTCTGGGGGGCCCCTCCGGCCTCCGTGGGGGCCTCTCCCCGAAGGCCTCTTCCCCTCCTCCGGGCACTCCCCGGCCTCCCGGCGCCCAGCTGCCAGCCGGGGCCCGGCTCGGGGCTTCCGGAGAAGGGCAAGCGCCTCCCCCAGACAGAGCAGGGCCGGGCGGGACGGCGCCGGCCCGGCCCCGCCGCAGGGCAGGGGCAGAAGCGGGCCGGGCGGCCGCTAACGGCTCCCTCAGGCAGAGCACAGACGGCGGCGCGCCTGCGCGCGCGCACCCACCGCCCCGCCCCTCTCTCCCCCCTCAGCCGCCCCTCCACTAATGGCTGCGGGGGGCCCTCGGCGCCCTCCTCGCCGCCCCCGGCCCCGCCGCCGCGCAAGAGGCCGCCCCCCAGGGCAGCGAGCCGCCCCGCCGCCTCAGGGCCGCCCCCGGGCATCGCCCCGGCGCCCACTCCCCCCCCATCTCCCCGGCCAGAAGCAATGCTATCAGCAGGGGTCGGGGGCATAACAGTTCAAGAGAAATTCCTTTGTGTAAGAAAGACCAAAGAGTTCTTCAAAGGATCCGGCTGTCCTGACATTTGGGGGGGCAAAGAGAGGAAAAAACCCACCTCGGACCAACCTGTGTGCTCCATTCCCAAAGGACAAAGTGATTGAAGTGGGTGTATGCCCGAGTTGCTTTCCCACCTTTTATGTCCTGTCCTCCTTAGACTTTTCTTTGCAACTCAGTGTAGGGATTTCCGAAACGAACTTAATTTGTTGGCGATAGGAAGAAAGGTAAAATGTTGGGAAGCATTAACGGAATGAGCCAAAGAGGCCTAATGTGCTGCAGCGGGATCATTAGCTCTCTGCGAGCGGTCGTTGGCTGGGAGAGGTTGGGGGGTGTTGAGGAGGGCTGCAGTTAGGTGTATGTGCCTGAGATGATCCCAGGGGCGCTTGGAGGGGGAGACCTTCGGGATAGGAAAAGTAACTTGGGAAGTTTGGGCCCTGTGAAGGGAAGTCAGCCTGCTGGGAGCTTCCCTAGGGTGGCAAAACACTGTTGTGTGTGTTCTTTCCTCAGCGTTTGCATAGTTGTGGATGATGATGATGACGAGACTCCGCCGAAAAAGCAAAAATCAGGTATCGCACATTACACAAGTACTGAATATGCCCGATTTTTCTGAGGTTTCGTGTCCCTTGGAAAAGTCTGGCTTTTGTGCTCTGGCATTGTTCCTGAAACGGTGGCTTTTCAAGCTGTTGGCTTCTTGCCTTGTGGCTCTCTATGCCTATAGCCAATGGCTTGAGGGTGTCCGGTAGGGCTTAGCCCTATAGATGACGGACGTTCTCTGCGGTGACTGTGGCAGGGCCCAATACTTTTACTGCCAGCAGGAGATAGCCCAGGTCTCTGGCGCTGAGCCCGCGCCTGTCAGCAGAAAGAGTATCTTAAATCCAAGCTGTGTGCTCCCTCCTGGCTGTATTCGCAATGTACCTCTGTTGGTTTTCTAGCCTGTTCTTATACGGCCTGTCTTTGTTTTTTAGATTATTCCATCTCTGAGCAGAAAGAGAAAGTTGACGTTTCTGCAGTGCTGCAGTTGCCGACCAAGGCAACCAAACGCCCGGCGGCTTCCGTCAGCGAAGATGCTGCCGGCACAGAGTCTGCGGAAGAGGTTAGCGAGGGCTTTGAAATGTTAGGGTCTGTGCAAGGTGCGAGAGCAAGCGGCTCTCCCTACTGCATCTTGAGGTTGAGCCTGCTCTGAGCCTGTACAGCAGTAGGTGGTTCTTTTGCATTTCTAGCAGGCAGCTCTAATGTGGGCTGGGTTTGCCTTACTCAAGCCTGCGTCCTCTGCTCCGGCACTGGCAGCTGCGGGAGGAGCAAACTGTTTGTTGTCTTCCAGATACTTGAGAATGGTTCAAGTTTATAGTTTTAGTGTGTTTGCAAACTGTTATTCTCTTTCTCAAGCTTGTGGTTAAGGAATCAATATACACTACCTGACAAGAAAAACTGCATACTTGCTCTCGATAAACCACTTTCTGCTCAATATCCACCAGTCCAGGAGAGCGTTCCTGTAGGACTTTGGCTCTGTAAAAATGAGCCACCTTGACTGCCTAGTTTGGTTCAAAGGTGTAGTGCAGTTTTTCTTATTGCCCCATGGGATTAGAGGGCTAAGAGACTGTCGGGCTCTAGTTCTTCGTTCCTGAGAGAGTCGTTAACTCTTATTTGTACAAAATATATTTCTCAAGGGCCGAACTATCACCCTTTGGAATGTTTAGAAGCCGACTGAGTGATAACTCAGTGACAAGACTGTATTCTTTTAATTGCTGCACACATGAGAGCCTGTATTCAAAATTTAAAGCGTACCTGTCAAAGGTCCTGCCAAGATTTGCCGCCTTCTGCAATCTGAACCAGCAAGTCATGGTCCCCAAGTCATAGTAGAGCTGACTAAGCCTCAGGAAGTGTGTTTGCTGGGATTCACATTCAGGTTACACTCACGCTGGTGCTTTTTTGTTGTTTTCTTTTAAGCCTGGGTCCACTTCTTTAGAGCCTTCCACTAAAAGACCACGATTTTCGTCACTCGAGGTAGCCGTGCTGCAAATTGGTAAGGCTGACATCAAGTTATACGACTTGTTTCATTTTCACCCTACCTTGTGTACTGTCCAAGTCTACCCCTAGGGTTCTGTAGGGATTATGGCAGGCACGGGACGAGGCAGCATCTGGGAATACTTGAGCGTGACCTCTGTTTCTTACCCGCATCCTTGCATTGCTTCTGGAGTGGAGCCGGGCGTCGATCTGGTCGTCTCGGTACCAGAGCTGCCTTGGATGCAGTCCTTCCGTTCTGATAGGTCCACTGTTAGCTTGCCAGAAGCAAATTGTTTTCAATGGTCCTTTTAGGTAGTAGATCCTGAGGAGCCTTTTGTATTTCAGGTTTCGGCTGGCAATACCTTGTGCGCGCAACTTGCTGCAGTTGCCGGTGTGAAAACCTGAAAATGTCCTAAAGTGACATAACACAAATCATATGATGATGTGAGAGAGAAAATGACAATTTATCTTTGGTGAAGCTCGTTACTGTAAACTCATAAACCTCTTCAGTTTCCTTTTATACTTACCGATGCCTTACGCTCTTCTCTCGTAGGTCAAATGCCGTGTGGGACCCATGCTCGCTTGACTAAGGAACCACTCTCTCGTCCTGACAAGACAATTCCCCGTCTGAGGTAAAAATCCTTCCGTTTTCTTTGACTTCTTCCCCGAAAGGTTTACTGCCTATGGTAAGGGAGGTCGTCAGCTGCTTCCCCCCCGAAGAACCAATATTAAACTTTTTCTTTAAATCCAGCTACTTAATTGACACAGGAGATTAGCTAGAGATTAAAGGTCTGCGGTAAGAGGAAGCGTTGAACTTGAGAGGAGGCTGAGGACACAATCAACAGCGTATCTTGAAGGCAGTTGTTGTGATTTTCACTTTTACTTCTCTCTACTTCCCCATTAGCCAGTTGAAGACAGCAGGTCTTCATCTGAAAGTCATAAACATCTCGTGTCTGTCTCCATCGTCATCGGTGTACGTGCTTGACAAAGCAGGTGGTGGTGGAGGTGCACATTGGAATGTTCTCTTGATACCGTTTCTTTTGCCGTTGATGTTTTGAGCACAAGCCGGAAGGGCAAACAGAGCATCAAAGCTGCTCCAGACAGCTTCTTACCACTGAGGCCACCAGTTAAGGAGTGCGCTGCGCCAGAATCCGCCACTTCAGATGAAAATCCATACCATGAAAATGATACAGAAGAGAGTTTCTCATGTAATTTTGGGTGCGCTGAGTTTAAGCGCACTGCATTTGAGAGCGGGTCAAGACTCTGCTGTCGGCGTCTCATCTGCCAGTCGTTGCTTATTGTGGTTTGGCTCATATTTTGGAGCAGATCTGGAGCCTGAGAAAGAGATTCCTTTCAGAGGAAGCTAAACCAGAGAAGTTCCTGGGGAAGGTGTCTAATGCACTCCAACCGCTACTGAGCATATAGTCCCTGAGGTCAGAGCAGGGCAGGTCTGAAGTAAAATGTCCCAGCAGTATGGATGTTGTGGACATTGCCATTCTCAGCGTCAGCATAACCTTTAACAAATAGATTGAGCAGAATTGGTCAGGGCTGGTTGAAATGAACGCTGTCTTGTCCCACAGAGTAAAGTGGCCTCCTCAGGTTAATGCAGATATTTGTCGGATGTGCAAAGAATATTTTGTTCTTCTTAAAGAAAAACCCCAAAAGCCAGCGTGAATTGGTACGCACTGATAACAAATGCCCCCCGTATAAAAATTGTGATTCTCCTCTGTTGTTTGTTTCCTGCCCCAAAGTGTTCAAGCCTCCTCCAAGGAACCAGTGGCGACTGTGAGTCACCGGGAAGAACCAAAATACGGAGGAGATGTCTATCCACGTGCAACACTCAGGACCGGTGAGTAGCCCCATGATTCCAATCCGTTCCACTTTGTAGGTAGACGTCAAATCCGAATAGGGCATTTCTTACACACTCGCAGATGACGTTCCGAGTTCAAAGTGCTTGCCAGAATTCGAACTTCCTGACCATACCGTCATCCTTCAAAGTTTTTCCTTTTTTTTTATTTATCACTCAGAAATGGAGAGCTGTGTACATCTGATGGTGATTGAAAGTCGACTTCTTGTTTTCTTACTACTGCTTTTCTGTGCAGGTGTCGAATGTATAGATGTTTGCTGCCCGCAGCGGTCGCAGAGAGGTGATACGATCAGGTAGAGTCTCTTCTAATGATGCTTCTTGTTCCTTTTGGCTCTGCGCGTGTATCTCTTTCAGCTGCTGGTAGAGTCTCGAAGATGACCAACGGTCTTTGATCGTCTCAGTGCTGTGAAAGAGAAGTAGCTAGCTTGCGGCTCCGGAATTGCTTGCAAGCCAGTTGCATCTCCAACACAAGCGAGAGCCGTGCTGCGTGACAAAGAGGGTTGTGCTGGTGTGGTGTTTGCTGTGGGAAGAAAGCCAGTAAGGGTGCGAGTGGTGGCCGTCCCAAGTTGTCCTTGGATGTGCAGAATCCGTTTTTGTTTGTGAGTCGTTCTGCCGAGCCATCAATGAGCTGACATTTCACTTCTTTCACTTGGAAACCCGCATCCTAAGCAGAAGGATTAGAGAGCTTGTAAAGCCTGGTGGGACTTGAGGCAGTTTTGGGGACTTTGTAAGTCCCAAAGGATGCCTGGGGTTTGCCTAGGAGGGGGAAAAAGGCAGCGTGCAGTTGGGTTTGAGAGGCCAGCGGCCTCATTGGTATTGGCTGTCTGAGCTGGCAGGACTGTGAGTTGCGACGGCTTTGCGGTCTTTATGGAAACAGGTTTTTGGGGGCAGTAGGTGCAGCTACAGGGAGAGATTTTGTACGGCGGTAAGATGCACGCATCTTTCTGCAGTGACCTGCCCTTACATGAGAGAGGAGAAAGCGTAGATGGGAGCAGAGGGAGGTTCAGTTGCAGCAGTCCTGTTTTGTAGCTAATTCTGTCCCTATTCTTCTCCCCGCTTTAAAAACTAGTGCTGTATTTAGCCTTGCAAAAGCCTTTCTTGTCCAGAGGGTGAATTCTTGAGAATTCCATGGGACAGGACGGATATAGAGCTCGCTTCTCTCTCTCCCTCTCCTGGCAGGTACTGCACACCAGAAGAAAACTCTGCGGAAGAGGAAGGAGCAGTGAAAGAAACCATCGCAGGGGTAAGCTTGTGTTATTCCCAAGGAAAATAGAGCTCTTTGTGGTCAGAAACTTCAGCACTCTTCACATGACTTCCTCAACAATATCTGTATTTGCCCAGGTTGTTTTTCCCCGGGAAAGCGGGAGCGTTATTTGATGAGTAGCGCTATCGCCAAGTGTTTTCCGCTGCCGTTAATTTTGTTTCTGGACTATTAGGAGCACACTACACTATACGGTTTTGATTCTTCCCCTTTCACGTGTTGGGTATAGCCTCAAAATCTTTAGCGCACAGACTTGGTTGACCTGCAAAGCTGGACTGGGGTGTCTTTAGTCTTATCTTGTTTGCTGGGATAGGAAGTACGTCTCTTTGACTTTCACCTCTGGTCAGGGTTGAGGTCAAAAATAAAATTTTAGTCATGGTAATCAGAAATAGTAGTCTCAATCTCAACTTGATACCTACACGTGGAGGCTTTGCTGGGGTTCTTAACGCTAGCCCAAGGCAAAGGAGCTTTCTGCCTCTCTTGCCTCCGAGTGCAGCACTCCATGGGTGCACAGTTGGAATGCAGTCGTCAAGAAGAAGTAACTTTGGAGTTTGCTGGTTGCATGGGTGTACAAAAACCCTTCCAGTTTTCTATATAAGCAAGATTTTCTGTCCTGTCCCCAAGGAAACAAATCTGTGCTTGATTGCTAGCTTAACGTCCGTTTGTCTAACAGAGGCAGCGTGGCACAGAAATCTTAGAAGATGCCTTATTCCGAGGACACCCTACACCTGTTCCGTCCAAAAAGTCAGCCAGCCTCGATGTGGAGGAAAAGAAAGTGCCAAGATTGGGAAAAACAGCGGAACGCTTTCCTCCGCTCACAGAGGTACCGTAGGCGACAGTCTGTGAGACAAAAGAGAAGGTTGTGGCAGAGCTGCAAGGAAGTCCTCTTCTTCTCGGTGGTTCTTAAGGCGCTTTGAAATCTGAAGAACTTGCATTGAACCTGTTAGCGAGTGGCTGTGGTTGTGGCTTCACAGTGCGAGGGTCAGCACTAAAGCTGCTTTGAAGGATTTTGTGTGCTCCCCGCGCTCCTTCAGTTGTGCTGCCCTAAGGGTTTGTGGGCCTTCTGTTAGCGGGACGGCTGCCTCAGTTTCCCCCTTTGCCGTTCCCTTTGAAGTCCCCCACCTTCACGTTCTTTCAGGCTCCTGACTTAGCTGCCTCGGTACGGAGGATGCCCGCTGGGGTTGGCTTAAACCTGGGTATTGCGAGGGCCGCAGCAGCACCTGGGAAAGGGGGTTGCCAGAGTTGTGTTCCATTTTCAGCTGCTTGAGCGTGTTTGCTAAGTTGACGGGTTTTATCCCCACGTCCTTGGTGAAAAGAAACGGCAGCAAGCCTGGGCTGTGAAGTTCAAAGTTAGGATGCTGAAACCAACCAAGCAAGGCAAAAGCGCTATCGCTCACTGAGGCAAGAAACCGTCGAAGGCAGTTGCTCTGTCACCTGAGCTGAATTTACAGGCCGTGTTTCAGTGGAAAGCTGCCCCCAGGTCAGCGTGCTCCATGCTCTGTTTCACAAGTCCTTCTCCATTTAATTGTTCCTTTCAGGCCATGGAGAGAGAGGTCAGTGCCGCATTTGGCAAAGGTGAGCCAGATGAGATCATGAGCAGTGCCTTCAAACTAAAGGTCACTCGCGAAGACATCCGCACGCTCAGGAACCTTTGCTGGCTAAACGATGAGGTAAAACCAGCTGCAGCACAGGGCTAGTCTCACTCAGCCTTTATTGAAAAATACCCCTCCGCCCTGTACAGAAGTCGCGTCAACGTTCTTTGACGACCTCCGCTGCAGAGCCTAGAAATCTCTGTACACTTCTTATTTGAGGTGTTGAAGGGTCGAGCGTTTCGGGAAGTTCCGTTACTTCTTGTATGACGCAGCTTCCAGGAGTTCGTCCGGGTTATTGGCGTGGGGGGCAGGTGTTTTGATCAAACTGCCGATGTAGCCCCGTGTGAAATCCTGGGAACAAAAGCCTCCAGCTGAGGCTGGAGTTCTCTGCGCTGCGTGCTTAAGGGTGGCCAGAAAAGACATGGTGCTGTATTTTTCATTGGGGAAGGCAGCGTCTTATTTTGACACCTCACGTTTCCTCTTTATGGTGCAGGTCGTTAATTTCTACATGAGTCTGGTGATGGAAAGAGGGAAGAAGGAAGGCTATCCAGCAGTCCACGCGTTTAGTACTTTCTTTTATCCGAAACTAACATCTGGGGGCTACGAGTCGGTCAGAAGGTGGACCAAGAGTGTCAATGTCTTTAAGCAGGACATCCTCTTCGTGCCTGTGAACTCGCGAGCACACTGGACACTAGCCGTGAGTCCCACGGGCTTTTTCTTTAGAATTGGACGGGGAGCAAAAACTGGCAAGAGAAGTCATGTAGGTGTTGGGGGGTGTGCGGCACAAGGTTGTGCTTTGCCTAACGGTCACCTTTTAATAACAGGTCATAGATCTGAGGAAGAACACCATCACGTACTTGGACTCGCTTGGGCAGAAAGGGGACAAGATTTGTCAGACTTTGCTGTAAGTAACCGCTCCGTCACTGCTTTTCTGGTGTGAATGAGGAGAGGGGTTTTAGATTTAGTCCCTGTAAGGCGACTGCCAGTTTTCACGTGGCTTGTAGATAACCAACCCGGAATCTTGGCGTTGCTTGCTGCGACTTGTCTGGCATCGACTGCTTATCTGCTGTCACAGTGTCCCCTGCACCCAGGGTCTGGGGTGCCTGGATTCTGCCACCTTCCCGTGAGAGGCACAGCCAAATACGCCATAGCCCCGTGGCACACGTGTGCCGACTTTGTTAGTCGGAGCCCAGGATGTGGGATCAAGGCACCCGGTGGAATTACGGCATTACAGTTCCTTGCTTGGTTTGTCTCTTTGTGCTCTGATAACATGTGATTTGGGGCTTTTTGACCTCTCCGAAGCAATGGAGTCGTTGGCCTCGTTCTTGACCATTAGCTCACAGCCTCTCCCTGTGTTTGTAAGTTTCAGATTGGGATTTTTCCTCAAAATCAGCCTTAAATCAGCTGCGGTGAGGATCCTCTGACATTTTACCGTCCTGCCGTCCGTCTTCCTGTGATCCTTCAGCCGCTTTATTTTGTTGTTGGCCTAAATTACAGAGATGAAAAGGGATTTTTTTTTTCCCTTTTGTTTTAACCAGCCAATACCTGCAAAAAGAAAGCTGGGAAAAAAGACAGCTGGAGCTGGATGTTTCAGAGTGGACTCTTCACAGCATGGAGCCACGTGTACGTGAGCACCCCTTGGGTTTGAAATGGGAACTGTAAGTGCTGCTTTGGGGCCCAGATCCTGGCCCGTGGCAAAGAAAGGGTTGAGCTGATGTTTCTCGAGGAGTTGATAGTAAAAAGCAGTCCCTAAAGACCGGATTTAAGAAAGGTCACTTAAGAAAGAGGCGGTGCGAACCTTGAGACACCTCGCAGGGGGGAGGGCTGCTGCGCCTTCTGGGCCTGCCAAAAATTTGGATCGTAGTGTCCGAGTCCGGGAGGCAGAGGGGAGGGATGGTGAGCAGTGAACTGGGTCTGTTCCTCGTGGGCGGGAGTGGGTATCGGGGATTAGGCAAGTAGGGTCAGGAGTGTGCGGTGAGCGCAGTGTCGGTGTGGGTAATGTGCGCTGCTTCCAAGTTGCTTTTCTTTTGAGACAGAGGGAAATCCTCCATCTTCTTTGCATTCCTTAGGAGATCCCTCAGCAGCTGAATGGAAGCGACTGCGGCGTCTTTATGTGTAAATACGCAGATTACATCGCCAGAGAGAAACCATTCAACTTTAGCCAGGTGAGTGAAGGTCATAAACCCCTCCAAGCCCCTCTCGCCCAGGGACAGGAGCCAGGGAGGTTAGGCAGCAGCTCTTCATTGTGTCCGGGGCAGGGGCTGAGGTTTCGTACCCCGTTTCGGTGCGTAGTTGCTGGGATCAGAACTTCCAAGTGGCCTGGGCAGGGCAGAGCTGTGGTTCTCCATCCCCGCCTTTGGGAGCTGCTGCCGGTGAGATTCCTCTTGGGCAAGATACTGCCGCCAGCGGGTTTGGCATATCTGGGCTCGGTATCTTTTGGAGAAATGGCTTCTACCCTTTGACCAGTCAAGACACCGCTTCTTTTTATTGATTTCGTTTTAGACGGGTCTTTTATTAGCGTGCTTGTAAGCTGTCGCGCGGTCAAGTCAATCTGGTTTTGTCGGGTTGTCGTGTCACCCTCTTAGGAACCGCGTGGGGTGTTATACCCAAACGGTTGACAGTTCCTAAAGGGAACTTCCTATTAAGGACTCCGCTGGGCGTTTATGCGTGTTTGCCGCCTCTTTCTACCGTGACGTCATTATTTAATTTCTCTTTTCTTTCTCTTCTCTTTTCAGACTCACATGCCATACTTCCGGAAGAAGATGGTGTGGGAGATAATCCACCAACAGCTGCTGTGACACGTGGACTCTTAGAGTTCTTATTTTGATTACGTTTCTTCGACCTTAGTTACTTTTCTTAGGCCTTTAGTTAGTTTTCTTAGACCTTTAGTTACATTTCTTAGACGAATTTTCCTCTTTAGGTTATGAAGTAGAAGTTAAGATGGTTTATTCCCCCCACCTCCCTTATTTTGGAGACAGTAACTCTGGGGTTTTGGTACACAAGTTTTCCTCTTTAGCTTATGAAGGAGAAGTTAAGATGGTTTATTCCCCCCACCTCCCTTATTTTGGAGACAGTAACTCTGGGGTTTTGGTACACAAGTTTTCCTCTTCAAGTTATGAAGTAGTGGTTAAGACAGTTTATTTCCCCACCACCACCCCCCACCCCCCCTTATTTTGGAGACAGTAACTCTCTTTGAAATTAGCTAACGCACCTTAAGCAAAAGCCAGAAAGGTGGGTGTGACCTCGTTAAGGGCAGAGTGAAGAAGGAACATCGTCAACTTCCATGGCTGAGCCGCACGCTCGCGCCTCGCAGCGCACGCGACCACGTTACAGACAAATGGGAAACATCTGTGGTGGTGGTTACAGTTGTGTTTGCCCACCTTACCTTCCCAAGGACAACGTGCTGAACTACCGTCTCAAAGAGAGTTTTCCTCTGTTTCTGGAATATCTACCATCTCCTTGATTCCTAAAACTGGATTTGTCACGACCACGGAAAGAAAGCGTTTACCATCTCTTGATTTCTCACCAAAGCCCCTGTCCTTTGGGCTGGTTTGGGGTTGGCTTTTTTTGCTGCCTCCAGGGAGTGATCTAATGTGAAAAGAGAAGTATTTATTTCTTTATATAATATAAATATTTATTTTAATAAAAAGAGCCTTAATGGAAGGAAACTCTCCCTGTGTCCTGGTTTGAGGTAAAAGAGAACCAATTTTGTTCAGTAACTTGGCTTCTTAGCTGGGCCTCTTCTACCAACTGAAATTAACTGCCTATTGTGCTGTCAGCGTTCACTCTCTCAGAGCGATAAGAGCAATGGTTACAGCTGATGCCCAGGCATGGGATGCAGAGAGGCTCTTGCTTATACTTATTGCTATAACCCCCACGGCCAACCAGCTTTGTTATTTGCCCCGTTGGAGGGTCGGAAGTGGAAAAGCATAGTGGGGTCCCACCTGCGGGGAGGAGCGACAGGACAGGTGACCCAAAACTGACCAACAGGGTATTCCATCCCATCTGCCTCATGCTCAGTAGAAAAGGGACCAAAGGGATCAAAGGGTTCTTCTACCTGGGGAATGTTTACTTCGCCCTTTGATAATTATGCTGATGTGACCCCATCAGAGCTGGGGCATGGCAACCTTCTGGGCTCTGAGGATAAGGACTGGTACCTTGTTAAGATCGTGATTTTGTTGTTGATGCTCCTGAATGTGGTGCAGGGGTGGTTTCTTGTGAAACATCTGTGCAGGGGGAGCTGGAGGGGACCGTGCGCTGCCGCCACTCAGACCCGCGCAGCCGCTCGGCGATCTGCAGCGGCGCGAACCGCGGCCCCGCCCGGCCCGGCCGCAGCTGCCCCCCCCGGAGCAACGGCACCACCGGCAGCCGCCTCCCCCACGGCACCGGGGCCACCGGCAGCTGCCCCCCCCCGGAGCAACGGCACCACCGGCAGCCGCCTCCCCCACGGCACCGGGGCCACCGGCAGCTGCCCCCCCCGGAGCAACGGCACCACCGGCAGCCGCCTCCCCCACGGCACCGGGGCCACCGGCAGCTGCCCCCCCCCGGAGCAACGGCACCACCGGCAGCCGCCTCCCCCACGGCACCGGCGCCACCGGCAGCTGCCCCCCCCGGAGCAACGGCGCCACCGGCAGCCGCCCCCCCCACCGCCACGGCACAGGCGCCTCCGCCGCCGCCTGCACCGGCACCGGCACCCGCACCACCGGCAGCCGCCCCCCCCACCGCAACAACACCGGCCCCTCCGCCGCCCGTCCCGGCACAAGCCGCGCCCCCCCCTGCAGCGGCACAAGCCACGCCGCCGCCTCTCCCGGCACAACCTACTGCAGCCACTACAACCAGTACCAAAACTACTCCAACTCCATCAAAATCGGTACAAGCCGCCCCGGTAACCAGGAGCAGGAAGAGGAGGTCAACTCCTTCCCCTGCCCCTTACCACAAAGACCACCTCAAGTCACATAGCTTGGGGGAGAGTTCTGAACAAGATCCAGGGGAGGGTCCTTCAAGACCACAGAAGGGAAAGAGACCTTTGAAAACAGACAAAGGCCAGAGTCCTTCTAGAGCAGATGCTGGAGAGGCCCCTTCTGGGGCAGCCTCCCCACAGGAGGACTCAGATGTAGAGGGAGTTGTTCAATCCTTCTCCGTGAAAGATCTGAGAAGTATCAGGAAGGACTTTAGTCGTCATGAAGGCGAAACACTTGTCTCCTGGTTGCTCCGATGCTGGGATAGCGGGGCAGATACCCTAGACTGAGATGGCAGAGAAGCTAGGCGATTGGGAAACCTGGCCAAGGATGGAGGGATTGATAAAGAAATTGGGAGAAAGACAAGCACTCTCAGTCTCTGGAGGCGACTGGTGTCAGCCATAAAGCGCAGGTATCCCTTCAAGGACGATATCGAATGCCGTCCAAGTAAATGGACCAACATGGGAAAAGGTATGAAGTACCTGAGAGAACTGCCTGTGCGAGAGGTGATTTATAGTGATGGGCAAGCGACAGTAGACCCTGATGAAATGCCATGCAAACGATCTCTGCTCAAAAAGTTTGTACAAAGTGCACCATCAACATATTCCCACACATTGTCAACAATGGTCTGGGGAGGATCCGATACTGACACACCAACTGTAAATGAAGGGGTTAAGAAGGTACGACAGTATGAAGACAGTCTCTCTGGTCCCTTCTCTGTGGCAGCCATAGAAAAGCTGACTGTGACCACCGAGAAAATGACTGAGAAACTGACTGAGAAAATAGAGCAAATGACCCAGAGATTAGTTGAGCAAACCGATAAACTGTTTGATAAACTAACCAAGGTGGAGGAAAAACTCCATTCTTTCCCTGTACAGACTCATGTTGCAGCTGCTAAGAGGAAACGCCCTCCTACTCAAGAGAAAAACCACCCTCCGACTCAAGACAAATCAAAGCTGATGCGAGATATCCTGTGGGTTTGCCTCTGTGAATATGCAGAAGACATGAAGAAGAGGGATGGAGAACCTACCTCAGCCCTACAGGTACGGGTGCTTGAGTTGCAAAATGAAGTCGACAGAAGAAAGGATTCTTACAGGAAGAAGGTTGCTCCAACCTACGGTAGGTGATCCTACGGACCAGGTAGGAACCAATCTGATAATCGTAGGTACTACGGTCAACAGTAGAGGTGCCCTGCCTCCAGCCAGGAGGAGGAGAGGGACAACCGACTTTATTGGACTGTGTGGATTCGATGGCCTGGCACATGAGAGCCACAAAAGTATAAAGCCCTGGTGGACACTGGTGCACAGTGGTGTTGGGTTGTTTTTTGCTGTCTCCAGGGAGTTATCTAATGTGAAAAGAGAAGTATTTATTTCTTTATAGAATTTAAATATTTATTTTCATAAAAAGAGCCTTAATGGAACGAACCTCTACCTGGTAATGAGAGAGGGTGATTTATTCTTTTTTTTTTATTTAACTGAAAAAAAGTTGGATGTAGCGATGTGGATTTTTGCTCCCTCACAATCCCCCAGGAAGAGGATTGGAGCCAGGAGGAGCATCGGAGCACAGAAGCGGCGAAGCGATGGTCACACAGTGCTGCAGGGGCAATCGGGGTGTCGTTCAGTGATGAGATGAGCAAGCAGCATCCCGAAAATCCGCCCCTGGAGAGGGGTCAGCGGTGTACGGACGCTCTCTGTGTTCTGTAAACCCCCTGTGGGGAGCCCCTGCTGCCCCCTTGGCAGCGCCCGGGTGGCTGTGACTGCTGAAAGCTGGTTTGGTGTGTTGAGGTGTTAGGTGGGGTGGCAGCAGCCCCTGCCCGCCCCGGGAGGGGGGACACCACCTCTCCGGTGGCACTGGATGGGTGGGAGGGAGGGAGGGAGCACAGCTCTGGGAGCCATGGAGAAAGGCATGGGGGTGTCCCTCATCGTGGCAGCCCCCAGCAGCCCTACCCCGCCACCCGGCCACCCCAAGGACACCCAAGCCCCATCTTGGTCCTCTCCCTCTTGGGTGATGCCCTTCCACCCGCCCTGGAGGTGCGCTCCTCTCCTGCAGGGGGGGACGCCCAGCACTCGCCTGGCTAGAGAAGCACCGGGGGGGTGCTTAGGGGGCATCTGAGCTTCCCAGTTACACGGGCATAATTAGGGCGCCCTTAAGAACCATTAATAACCACTTTGGCTCTGCTAACCAACTGCGGCAAGGCCCCCACCCCGCTTTAGCGCAGGCTTTGTGATGCCAACACCTCCCTGAGCCACTGGGTAAAGCGACGCCTGGCAAAAAAACACCATCACCCAAAGAAAACCCCACACCACATCCCCCACTCCCCGCCCACCCCTTCTCCCCCCATCACAGCCATGGGACAAACTCCCACCACCACCACACCCCAATCTCAGCTCGGCCGTGACGCCCCCAAGACACTGGAAAGAAAGCAACCGAGAGCAAGCTCAGGCTCCTGTGAGCTGCAGAGATTTCTCTTTGGTTTTTGATGTTGTCGTTGGGTGGGTTTTGCTTGGTTGTTTTTCACACAACACTTTGCAGTAGAGGACAAAAACGTGGTGTCGCAGCCCCCGGGGTCGGCGCCGGCACTGCCACCTCCCCCCCCCAGCTCCTGTCCCTCCTCTTGCCCCGCAGCTGTTCCCACTTTCCTTGCTTGGTTTGGTTGGTTTTTTTTCCTTTCTACCTTTCTTTTTTAATGTTTTCGCTTCCCCCTTTTTTCTCTTTTACCCCTTTTTTCTTTTGACCTTTTTTGCTTTTTCCCCCTTTTTTTCTTTTTCTCTTTTTTCTTTTCCCACTTTTTTTTTCCTCCTTTCCCTTTTTTTTTTTCCCCCTTTTCTCTTTTTAAACATTTCTCAAGCTTTCTCCTGAAGGAACGGCCCCTGGCTCTCCGCTAGCAGAAGGAGCCTACGGAAGAGCTCTGGCACTGACACGGGCAGGAACACCCACAAGTGAGAACTGGATAGACAAAAGGCTCCTCAATGATGACACTGGGGCAGCCCGACCTTAGAAGCAGCAGAGGAGCAGAGCCACCCAGAGCCATCCAGAGAACAGGAAGGGCTATTCAGGGCCTTATTGTCTGCGCGAAGTAACCATCTGCTGAGAACCGGTCTGGCGGCTCAGAGCTCAGCCACAGCAGCACTCTTGAGCCAAAGGGGAAAAGTACACCGGCAGGAAGACTGGGAGCCTTCCTCCACAACAACCCACAGATCATGACCAGAGTGGTGCCTATTCCCAGCCTACACTAATGAATACGTACGCCTTTGCATCAGAAAGGAACGCTTGCTTTACCAGCCCCTGGGCGAGTTGGGAGCCATCCCCCTTGCACCCAGCGCTGCAATAAACATGCTGCTTTGTAACTCGCCCCGAGTTGGGGAGTTTCTTTCCGCACGTCAGCACCCCTGGGATTGCTTTCCTTCTCCCGCCTCCCACTCGCTCGACATGGTTTTTTCCAACTCAGTCTTTTTTATTAAAAAAATTAATAAAAAAATGCTCCAACTCTCAGTTTTACAAGGCACACAAAATCTCTAAAAGGGAAACACAAGCGTGAGGTGCTGAGGTACCAAAACCTGCCCCTGTTAGTCCAACTAAAGGGACAGCGTCGGGAGGCGACGGAGGAGGAAGGGGGAGGCTGTGGGATGGAGAGAGCCCTGCCGTACCCCTCAGCTGCGCATCCTCGCAGCGCCGCGGGAATGGGGGGCTGTGTGTCTGGGTGGGTCTTTGGTTTGCTCCCCTGACCTGCTGGGGGTGGTGGACGAGGGGGGATGTCCGGCGGCGGGGTTACATTCCTCAGGCAGTGCTGGGCGGCACGACAGGAGCATCACTTGCTGTGCTGCGAGGCCGGGGCTCCCGGAGCGTGTTTCTGCTCCTGCTGCTTCACCTGCTGGACCATTTCCCTCATCTTGTGCTGTGCAGTCTTGGGGAGGAGAAGGGAAAAGCAAGAGTTGGGGGTCAGGGCACTGTTTCTCCCACCACCACCCACCCTTGAGCCCCCACCGAGCATCTCGCCGCTCCCAACTTTTCACCCCGGACAAGCCCTAATTAATTTCAGGTTTCTGGGTTTTTTTAACTTGTGCTTCCTCCATCGCTCCTTGAGAGAGGCTCAATTTTTGGGGGGGGGGCCGCCATCCCGCTCGAGTGCACAGGAGACAAGGTTATGGAAGATGAACCCAGGTGGGATGCGGGTGGCTTTGCCCGCACCGAGGAGTCCATTCACAATGTCCTCACGTCCAGCAGCATCAAAATCATGGTACCCAGCAAAGAGCTCCCCTGGCGCTGAGGGAGGCCAAGCCAGGCTGGCAGCACAGTGCTGACCACAGGGACGCTCTCAACTTGGCCCTTACTGTCCCCCACACCCACAGCCCCCACCCAGCGCACCTTGAACTGAGCCTCGGGCGGCCCTGTGATGATGACCATGCGCTCGCTGCCCTTGGGACCTTCTGCCGGTGCAATCTGGGGAAGTATGGGGGAGAAGGAGCTTGAGTGCAGCCACCGCTTCAGCAAGACCTTCCCTCGGTGGCATGTCCCCCCACAACGCAGGGCAATCCCCCCATGCAGGAGCATCCCCTCCCACCCGAGCCGGGCTCCTAACCAGGGTGCTGCAGGCCTGGCCTTCTACTAAACACAGGCGGGAGAGGTGGGCCCATGCCAACGGGTACAGGAGAGCTGGGGAGAGACTTTTTACAAGGGCATGGGGTGACAGGACGAGGCGGAGTGCCTTCAAAGTGGAAGAGGGGACATTTAGAGGAGATAACAGGAAGAAATTTTTCACTGTGACGGTGGTGAATCACTGGCCCAGCTTGCCCAGAGAAGCTGTGGCTGCCCTAGCCCTGGAGGTGTTCAAGGCCAGGTTGGACGGGGCTTGGAGCAACCTGGGCTGGGGGGAGGTGTCCCTGAACAGGGCAGGGGGGTGGGACTCCATGATCTTCAAGGTCCCTTCCAACCTCAACCGTTCTGTGATAAGTTGGGGAGCAAAACTGCTCCCCGCACACTCCCATTCCCTGACCTCGGCAGTGCAGAGGGGAAACTGAGGCACGAAGCGCAGGACCAGCCCCGCAGCGCCTTCCTCACCTTGATGGAGGCACCCGCAAACCGCACCAGCTGCTTGATGTGCTGCCCCTTCTTCCCGATGATGGCCCCCACCGCCTGCGTCCCGATGAACACGTTCACAACCTCTTGCTCCGGAAGCTGCGGGGGCATGGAAGAGTGAGAGGGTCAGGGCACCAGCTGGACAGGGGACAAAGGAGGTGGCTGTCCCCATCCCACCATCCCATGGTAGCGGTTTCCCACCCTACCAAGGCACCCCAGCAAAGATCTCCTGGAGAGGGGGGCCAGGCACCTAAAGGGTGCTGATGTGGGAAGGCGCTGGCTGGGGGAGCTCCGCCGAGAGCTGGCTGAGAGCTATGCCGAGGAGCTCTATGGTGGGAGAGAAAATGAGGGTCAGTGATGGCCCCAGCATGCCAGACCCTTCCCGGCCACCCCCAGACCCACGCACAGCAGCAAGATACCACCATAAGCCCGGCAGGGACACGGGGACAACCCTTCAGGCCCTCAAACCCCCCCTCACAGAGCGTGGGTGCATCTGAGCTGCATCCAGCGCCATGGGGCTGGGAGGCAGACGGGGGCTCCCAGTTACCCCCACTCCCCCCACGCTGCCACCTTGCCGCCCGTGTCCCGCATCTGCAGGGGAAAACCACGACACAACTCTCTCCTGCTCTGCATTCCAGCAAGTGCAACCGGATGCTACCTGCAAACCACCACTGCTCAGCTGGAGGACGAGCAGACCCGGCTCCCCTGCCCAGCCTGGACGCCGCTCTCGCTCCCAGCCCTGGAAAAAAAGCCTCTCCAGGACGGGGCTGCAGCAACAGCCGCACATTTCCACCCCACAGGAAACAGCTCGTTAACGAGGGGCGAGCACCGCATTTCAAAGCCCCCTTAGGAGCAAGGCAGCGCCCCAAGAGCCAGCCCAACCCCCCAGCACACAGCTCAGCACTCACCACACGCTCGCCGGCCCCCGCAGCAGCGGCTCGAGCGGGGCTGCCTGCGGCCGGCGGTCGGGCGCCGCTCCGTCACAGCCGCTCACCATGGTGGAACGCCGAACGCAGTCCGCGTCCTTCCAGTCGCACCGCAGCCATGGCGCAGCCGGGTGCAGCGAGCGCAGCTCCCCGCCAGAGGGGCGCAAAGCGCCGTGCGAGCGCGCAGGAAAGGGCTCGGTAAGCCCGGGATTGGCATTCCCTCACCCACCGAGGGCAGAGGAGGCAGGAGGGGGCGCGCGAGAGCCCGCGCCGCCGGCCGCTGTCGCTCGCCTCAGGCCTGCAGGACGCCGAAAGGCTTCTCCGCTCTCCGAGGGGCCCCTCCGCTCTCTGGGAGGCTTCTGGGGGGCCCCTCCGTCTCTGGAGGGCTTCTGGGGGGCCCCTCCGGCCTCCGTGGGGGCCTCTCCCCGAAGGCCTCTTCCCCTCCTCCGGGCACTCCCCGGCCTCCCGGCGCCCAGCTGCCAGCCGGGGCCCGGCTCGGGGCTTCCGGAGAAGGGCAAGCGCCTCCCCCAGACAGAGCAGGGCCGGGCGGGACGGCGCCGGCCCGGCCCCACCGCAGGGCAGGGGCAGAAGCGGGCCGGGCGGCCGCTAACGGCTCCCTCAGGCAGAGCACAGACGCGGCGCGCCTGCGCGCACCCACCGCCCCGCCCCTCTCTCCCCCCTCAGCCGCCCCTGTACCG